>NC_068449.1:44368034-44668034 GCF_023373465.1 Oncorhynchus keta | reverse complement strand
CCATACACATTTTACTAATGGTAATATATACATGTGTAATGATTCTCGTTGGTGGAAGGAGAGGAGGACCAAAATGCAGCGTGTTAAGTGTTTGTCATATTTTAATTGAAAAACTGAACACTACACAAAATAACAACGAAGAGAAAACGAAACAGTTCTGCCAGGTGAACAGATACGAAACAGAAATTAATCACCCACAACCAAAATGGGGAAAACAGGCGACCTAAGTATGATTCTCAATCAGAGACAACGATCGACAGCTGCCTCTGACTGAGAAACACACCAGGCCAAACAAAGAAATACAACATAGAAAAAATAACATAGACGACCCATCCCAACTCACGCTCTGACCAAACTAACACAAAGACATAAAGAAGGAACTAAGGTCAGAACGTGACAACATGTAAACAGGAATTCTATTCAACAATATTTGTGTGTGTGTGTGTGTGTGTGTGTGTGTGTGTGTGTGTGTGTGTGTGTGTGTGTGTGTGAGAGAGAGAGAAATATAGTTTGTGTGTGTGTGTGTGTGTGTGTGTGTGTGTGTGTGTGTGTGTGTGTGTGTGTGTGTGTGTGTGTGTGTGTGTGTGTGTGTGTGTGTGTCTGGGTGCAGTCACACTTAGACAATAAAATAAATAGCGTGTACTGTGTGGGTCCGGTGCAATGCAATGAATTAATTGATACCAACGTTTTGACAGCTATGCTGTCTTCATCAGAGTTACATCTGATGGTTTATCAAGGTGGAGCTACAACCATACTTACCTGGTAAGATAAAGGTTCAACCTAATCAAATATTATTTCCATGTATCCAACCTCAGATCTACATGAAGTGCCTAAGAAGAAGAGGCTAGGGTTTTGTTCCTGAACAAAGCCGCAAACAAATGAGGATGGGAGAGTGTCAGTGAGCAGAGCACTCTCTCCGGCTTTCAGATGTCTGATGGATATTCAGAGTATACCTGACGGTTGTCTTGGATACGTGTTGGGGAATGGTAGAATTGATGTTTTCCTGAGAGGAAGTATTGGAGAGTGTACTACATCCCAAATGGCACCCTATTCCCTTTGTAGTGCACTACTAAAGTAGTGCACGGTATAGGGAACCTGGTGCTATTTGGGACACAAGCCTGTGTGAGCATACCTTTAGGGAGTCTCTATCCTTGAATCTGTTGCCATCTGACGGATGGCTGTGGTGGGGATGAATATATTGTTTTGATCGTTCATCTCACCAAATGTGACACACAAGCATAATAGAGTATGAACAACTCGGGAGGGGACACTGGAGTTCTATAGTAGCAGAGGGACAAATGATATTCAAGGTCAATGTTTACCAAAGAGCTCTAAAAGCATGGTGTTATTGTGACTGAATGATTTTAACACAAGTAGTTTGCAGTGTTGGTGAGTACTGAACTGCATGCAATTAAACTATATAGTATTTAAACGCATTAGCTTGGAGGTAGTGCAAATACATTCACATCTTGGTAGTGTTTCCAGTAGTTAATGACTTCTTGCCATGGAGCGGAGAACTGGAACTACACACAACTTTGTTTCGCAAGAAAATAAAAATATGTGGGTGAAGTAAGCAATGCTTGCTTTTCTTTTTCAGCGTCAGACCTGCCTAATTCTCCGATAAAACATTGTTTTTGGAGTTTATTAAGAGGCTAAATGACACATTCTGTTAACATCTGAATCCGGAGTGATCTGTTATTGCAATTTGCGTTCGGTGACACTTCATATTTAGATAAGACAATTTTTCACAAAGTAGTTTGGAAGTAGTGTAAAGTACTTTTTAAAAGTAGATTTAGTTCAGGAAGCTGTAGCTTACCTTCCTTCATTGTGAAGTAATTGCTAGCTTGATACACTCGGTTTCCAGAGTAGCTTCCCCAACACTGTTAGTTTTTGTAGTTCCAGGTTGCACATGAAGGAAAATAAATCACGGAACTTTCTCTTTTGTTCTCTTGTTCTTTGTGCTCTGTGACACACACACACACACACACACACACACACACACACACACACACACACACACACACACACACACACACACACACACACACACACACACACACACACACACACACACACACACACACACACACACACACACACACACACACACACACACACACACACACACACACACACACACACACACTCCATATGGCTCTCAGTCATTTTCATTGAAGAAAGCAGCAGCTGGGGACTGGAGGAGACTGTGGTGAAAATAAACTCAGGGGAGAGGTGACCCACTGAGCCTGCTATAGTGGTGTGTTTGTGTGTGCATGTGTGTCTGTGTTGAGACAACGGGGGTGGACTGGACAGGACATACCTCACCTCAGCATTACAGCACTAAAGCTTCAAGGGAGGCAAATGCTACAAATTGAATCTGTGCGAGACAATTCAGCAGCAGTTTATGGACAAACCAGGGGTTGTATTCACTTGGAACCAAACTGGCCAAAACTGGGAAGGATCTACCTGAATTTGTTGAATAAGAAACACTTGTTTTCACCTAACATTGGGTCAGAGGGAAAATGTCATGTGTGGTGGTATATATTTTTTTTTGAAGGATTCATTGCAGAACAAAATTGTGTGTGTGAAGTGCTTGACTTGAAGTATTTGAGAAGCTACTTTACAAAAAAAAAGAAAAAAGAGCTTGTCCCTCAATTGTATTTTTATCCAAACCCATTTAGCTGCAAGCCAATTACTATTATGATCTACTGATTCCTTATATTTATCAATGTCCCCGAAGTAAACATAATATTCAAAAGAGTCCTTGAATTTAAGTATTCTCTCTCTCTCAGGACCTGAGCCCTAGGACCATGCCTCAGGGCTACCTGGCCTGATGACTCATTGCTGTCCCCAGTCCACCTGGTCATGCTGCTGCTCCAGTTTCAACTGTTCTGCCTACGGCTATGGAACCCTGCCCTGTTCACTGGACGTACTACCTTGTCCCAGACCTGCTGTTTTGAACTCTCTACCGCACCTGCTATCTCTAACTCTGAATGATCAGCTATGAAAAGCCAACTGACATTTACTCCTGAGGTGCTGACCTGTTGAACCCTCTACAACCACTGTGATTATGATCTATGAACGTTTGAACATCTTGGCCATGTTCTTTTATAATCTCCACCCGGCTCACCCAGAAGAGGACTGGCCACCCCTCAGAGCCTGGTTCCTCTCTAGAATTCGTCCTAGGTTCTGGCCTTTCTAGGGAGTTATTCCTAGCCATTGTGCTTCTACATAAGGCACGACCCAAATGCAGACATCGGAGGCAGATGGTTGGAGTCTTACAATATTTATTAATCCAAAGGGGCAGGCAAAAAAGGTGAAAACCAGATCAGCCCAGGAGGTTCAGAATGGCAGACAGGCTCGTGGTCAAGGCAGGCGGGTACAGTCAGGTTTCAAGACTAGTCATTCAACTGAGACTGCTCTTCTCTGTATCACGGAGGCGCTCCGCACTGCTAAAGCTAACTCTCTCTCCTCTGCTCTCATCCTTCTAGACCTATCGGCTGCCTTCGATACTGTGAACCATCAGATCCTCCTCTCCACCCTCTCCGAGTTGGGCATCTCCGGCGCGGCCCACGCTTGGATTGCGTCCTACCTGACAGGTCGCTCCTACCAGGTGGCGTGGCGAGAATCTGTCTCCTCACCACGCGCTCTCACCACTGGTGTCCCCAGGGCTCTGTTCTAGGCCCTCTCCTATTCTCGCTATACACCAAGTCACTTGGCTCTGTCATAACCTCACATGGTCTCTCCTATCATTGCTATGCAGACGACACACAATTAATCTTCTCCTTTCCCCCTTCTGATGACCAGGTGGCGAATCGCATCTCTGCATGTCTGGCAGACATATCAGTGTGGATGACGGATCACCACCTCAAGCTGAACCTCGGCAAGACGGAGCTGCTCTTCCTCCCGGGAAGGACTGCCCGTTCCATGATCTCGCCATCACGGTTGACAACTCCATTGTGTCCTCCTCCCAGAGCGCTAAGAACCGTGGCGTGATCCTGGACAACACCCTGTCGTTCTCAACTAACATCAAGGCGGTGGCCCGTTCCTGTAGGTTCATGCTCTACAACATCCGCAGAGTACGACCCTGCCTCACACAGGAAGCGGCGCAGGTCCTAATCCAGGCACTTGTCATCTCCCGTCTGGATTACTGCAACTCGCTGTTGGCTGGGCTCCCTGCCTGTGCCATTAAACCCCTACAACTCATCCAGAACGCCGCAGCCCGTCTGGTGTTCAACCTTCCCAAGTTCTCTCACGTCACCCCGCTCCTCCGCTCTCTCCACTGGCTTCCAGTTGAAGCTCGCATCCGCTACAAGACCATGGTGCTTGCCTACGGAGCTGTGAGGGGAACGGCACCTCAGTACCTCCAGGCTCTGATCAGGCCCTACACCCAAACAAGGGCACTGCGTTCATCCACCTCTGGCCTGCTCGCCTCCCTACCACTGAGGAAGTACAGTTCCCGCTCAGCCCAGTCAAAACTGTTCGCTGCTCTGGCCCCCAATGGTGGAACAAACTCCCTCACGACGCCAGGACAGCGGAGTCAATCACCACCTTCCGGAGACACCTGAAACCCCACCTCTTTAAGGAATACCTAGGATAGGATAAAGTAATCCTTCTCACCCCCCTTAAAAGATTTAGATGCACTATTGTAAAGTGGCTGTTCCACTGGATGTCATAAGGTGAATGCACCAATTTGTAAGTCGCTCTGGATAAGAGCGTCTGCTAAATGACTTAAATGTAAATGTAATGTACAGAGTCAAGAAACAGGCAAGGGTCAAACCGGGAGGACTAGAAAAAGGAGAGTACAAAAACCAGAACAGGAAAACCGCTGGTTGACTTGGAAGCTGACAAGACGAACTGGCGCAGAGAGACAGGGAACACAGGGATAAATACACTGTGAAAAATAAGCGACACCTGGAGGGGGTGGAGACAATCACAAAGACAGGCGAAACAGATCAGGGCGTGACACTGCGTCTGCATTGCTCGCTGTTTTAGGTTTCAGGCTGGGTTTCTGTACGGCCCTTTGTGACATCAGCTGATGTAAAAAGGGCTTTATGTATACATTTGATTGGTTGATCCTTATCGAGATTAACTCCTGTGGTGATGCTGGTGTAATTCTGGCCACATTTAGAGATTTCTCTCAGCTGAGGTGTGTGTTCTTCACTGTGGCAGTCAGATGCCGGGAGTAAATCTTTATGGTGGTGCACCGCCTCGCTCCCTCTGTGTCCGCAGCACACCTGCAGAGCTCAGATTAAAGCGGAATTATCTGTGTAGAGAGAGAGAGAGAGAGAGCATCTGCCACTGTCTCTTCCTCAATCATGGGTTTCATCTGGTGCTTGTTGTTGTCGTTTTCCCCCTGAAGTGAGAGTAGGAGGGAGGAGGCCTGCAGTCCAGCTTATATCCCTCTCTCTCTACGTGAACACCTGGGTATTAACACGTCACTCAATACCCAAACTGTCTATCTACCTGCAGGGAAAATGCTTCAACTTTAAATAGCCATTACAGCCACGTGTTTACTGCATTTGAGTAATTTACTAGACGCTCTTAGCCAGAGCGGCTTACAATCAGTGCATTCAACTAGATTATGATAAACAACCACATGTCAACCTCATTCTAAGAAAATCCATCTTCAAAATAGAGATTATCTTCAATATCAGATGATTTGCCAGTGGAATAGCCTATAAACTGACCACGTACCAGGATAGTTAGTATGTGTCCTACATGAATACCTACCAAAATCATTATACCTGGAATGAAATACGCTTCTTTCTTGTCATGTACAAAGCCGTCAGAAAGCCCCTGGACTTTTTCCTCACCGTTGTGTAACTGCCTGAATTTTAAATGGTTTGGTCACTGGCTTACAAACAATATGCCATAATGTCAGAGTAGAATTATGTTATTTCATTTTTTGAAATTAATAAAAAAATGCAATGCTGAAATGTCTTGACACAATAACTATTCAAACCCTTTGTTATGGTAAGCCTAAATAAGTTCAGGAGTAAAAATATGCTGAACAAGTCACATAACAAGTTGCATGGATTCACTCGGTGTGCAATAATAGTGTTTAACACAATTTTTTGAATGACTTCCTAATTTCTGTACCCCACACACAATTATCTGCCCCTCAGTTGAGCACTGCATTTCAAACACAGATTCAACCACAAAGACCAGGGTGTTTTTCCAATGTCTCGCAAAGAAGGGCACCTCCTGTTAGATGGGTAAAAACAAATCAGACATTGAATGTCCCTTTGGAGCATGGTGAAGTTATGAATTACTTCACCATGGATACATGCATCCTTCCTAACTCAGTTGCCGGAGAGCAAGGAAACACGTCAGGGATTTCACCATGATTTCCCCATTCCCCATGGAAACTTTAAAACAGTTACAGAGTTCAATGGCTGTGATAGGAGGAAACGGAGGATGTCTCAACAACATCATAGTTACTCCACAATACTAAGCTAAATGACAGAATGAAAAGAAGAAAGCTTGTAGAGAATAAAAATATTCCAAAACATATATCCTGTTTGCAATAAGGCACTAAAGTAAAACTGCAAAGAAATTAACTATGTCCTGAATACAAAATGTTATGTTTAATGCAAAATGAACACATCACCAAGTACTATTGTTCATATTTTCAAGTGTGGTGTTAGCTGCGTCATGGTATGTGTATGCTTGTCATTGGCAAGGACTGGGGGAGTTTTATTTTAGAATAAACAAATTCACCTTTCAGCAGGAAAACAACCTAAAACAAAAGGCCAAATATACACTGGAGTTGCTCACCAATACGACATTAAGTGTTCCTGAGTGGCCTAGTTGCAGTTTTTACTTTAATCAGCTTGAAAATCTATGGCAATACTTGAAAATGGCTGTCTAGCAATGTTCAACAACCAACTTGACTGAGCTTGAAGAATTAAAAAAAATATAATCTATAGATAAATAAATGTGAAAGGTTTATTCACATTTATTTATTATTATTTATTTATTCACATGATTCTAACATGTATTGACTCAGGGTGTGAATACGTATGTAAATGAGATATTTCTGTATTTCGTTTTCATAAAAAAAAAAAATTAAAAAACATTAAAAACGTGTTTTCATTTTGTCATTATGGGTTATTTTGTGTAGATGAGTAAGATCATAAAAAAAAAAAATAAACATTTTAAATTTAGGCCATAACACAACAAAATGTGGAATAAGTCAAGGGGTATGAATACTTTCTGAAGGCACTGTAACTAAAAAGCCTCAATATTGACACTGTAATAAGGAAGAGATGTATATTAACTGAGGTGTTAAAATGGAGGATCCTTCACCACAGCAGATATGAAAGACCTCATATAGAAGCTTTAGAATCATCAACTGCAGGTGCACTGACCTTGGTTGACCCTGATCTCTCCCCCTTCCTCTCCTCCTCCTCTCTTCCGTCGTCATCCTCCACTGACTCTATCGTTCATACACCTGTTCTTGATGTGAGGGAGGGAAGGCAGGACATCAAAGCTGTTAAATACAGCCATTCCAGGTTACTTTGTCAAAAGGAGGAAATCATTTCCATACCATTAGTTTCTATCCAGAGCTATAGATTGTTTCCACACAACTATAATGTTATTATGTCTCCTTGATAGACATGGTTACAGCTTTTCTGAAAAACAGACATCTCTTTGCCATGCAGTTAGGGCCCGAGAAGGAAATCATCCTATACTTTCGTATGCCAATACAGAAGCATTTACGAAAGTGGGCTTGTGTGCTAAACCGAATGCAATATTCTCTTCTCTTGCTTCTACCTGGAGGGAAGCCAGGGGGAAAGCATCAGCATGCCTAGAATGTAATGAGTTTAGCCTTATTCACAATGCATCATGGTTGAATTCCCCCCCACACCCCACCCACCCGACACACTCTCGACGGGAATACGACACACGCACACGTCACGAACCCAAGGGAAGACAATGCCAGGAGCTATAGACAAACACTGATTGGCTGGGGCTGGCTGGGGCTGATTTGTCCACACTCCAGGTGTGACTGGAGGTTAACTAGAATGGGGAACATTCCCACTTTGGGGAGGCTGCTGTTTATCATGAGGCTGGAGCTGCCTGAGCTGCCTGAGGAAGAATGCGAGATGACCAACCACAGAATTCAATACAACATTATATTATATAGCTCTATGTGGCCAACAGTCAGAGAAGCCCTAGCTGAAACGTATTAGTAGGTGAGGCTGAATAAATATAGGAACTAATGGTGCAGACTGTGGTGTGTGTGTGTGTGTGTGTATGTATCTCTGTGGCTGTGCACGATTGACACATTGCTTTGAACAGACGTACAGAGAGCTTGAAGAAGCCTTCCCAGGCCCAGTGGCACGTTGATGGCAGTAAAGGGGGTTGTGAGTAGAGCAGAGCTGTCAGGTGTTGAGGTGTCTGACAGACAGAGGGGTCAGGAGGAACCGCAGGGGGCCATTATCAGAGGCCACGCTGTTCCCCTAACACACTGTGTACAGCTGCACCAATCACACATGCACGCATGCACAGTCTTAAAAAGACAAACTGTACAGAGCACAACTGCAAAAATACAATTTAATTGCTTTTTAAACGATCTGTTTAGTCTCCTGGGGAAAAGAGATCACCAACCTTACACCTCCAACTGTCAGAGCAGTGCTATTTTCACAAATACATTAATCGTGTCTGCAAATGAGAGACCATCTTCATGCTTAATTCACAACAAGCTTTTTGAGAAAAAATGCAAACTCATATCTCCAATGCAGAATCTAGCTCTACTTCACATCCCTTTTATTTATATATATTTTTTTTCTTCAGGAAATAGCCCTCGAGGGGATGGCTGCCGTTTTACGGGCTTCTAACCAATTGTGCAGACTGTTCTCCCTGCTACCGCACGGTACCGGAGCTCTAGGTCTAGGTCCAAAAGTCTCCTTAACAGCTTCTACCCCCAAGCCTTAAGACTGCTGAACAGTTCATCAAATGGCTACTGTTTGCATTGACCCCCCTTTTTTTACGATGCTGCTTCTCACTGTTTATTATCTATGCACAGTCACTTTATTCTTATCTTCATCTACATATTACCTCAATTACCTCGACTAACCTGTACCACCGCACATTGACCCAGTACCCCCTGTATATAGGCTTGGTATTGTTATTTTACTTCAGTTTATTAATTTTCTTAACTCTTAGTTTTCTTAAAATTGCATTGTTTGTTAAGGGCGTGTAAGTAAGCATTTCACTGTAAGGTCTGTTGTATTCGGTGCAAGTGATTTGATTTGATATGTACGGTGCACATTTTAGGATATGCATACTCCCTATGGAGTTTTTTCATAGGAAATAGGTACATTTGTCATAGGAAGTATTGGCTTTATTTCAGACAGTAGGGATGTCCTAAAATGTACACCATACCGTCTGTCCCACGCTGGTTGATTGGAAACACCTTTCAATAATGTATTCATGGCATTCACTATAGGCATAGCACAAGAACTATAGGCATAGCACAAGAACTATAGGCATAGCACAATGGCTATTTTGATTTCAAATGCATTCATTTAGGGTTCAACGTATATAGAACATGTATTGCCTACAAGCTTCGATAAAAATGTGCTATCTCGAACCTAAAATGGTTCTTTGGCTGTCCCTATAAGATAACTCTTTCAAGAGCCTTTTTTTGGTCCAGGTAGAAGAACACTTTTAGGTTCTGTGTAGTACCCTTTCCACAGAGGGTTTACATGGAACCAAGAAGGGTTCTCCTATGGGGACAGCCAAATAACTCCTTTGGAACTCTTTTTTCTAAGTGTGTACTCTCTGTAGAAGATCGGTAGCCATCTTCTGAATTTTGCCGCTCTGTTCAGTAGCCATTGAAGAGGTGGACTTTTTTAATGGCCAAAGTCATTAATCAGGTCCATGTCCTAAATGGCACCCTATTCCCTTTGTAGGACTACTTTTGATCAGGTCCAATGGGCTCTAGTCAAGAGTAGTGCACTATGTAGGGAATAGGCTGTCATTTGGGAAACAGACCAGTTCTAAAGTGGTTAGAGCGTTGGGCTAGTAACCGGAAGGTTGCGAGTTCAAATCCCCGAACTGACAAGGTACAAATCTGTCGTTCTGCCCCTGAACAGGCAGTTAACCCACTGTTCCTAGGCCGTCATTGAAAATAAGAATTTGTTCTTAACTGACTTGCCTGGTTAAATAAAGGTAAAATAAAATAAATAAAATAAAGGGATACCTAGACAATGGGCATTTGAATCAGGAACACCTATGACACCTACGGTGCATTCGGAAAGTATTCAGACCCCTTGACTTTTTCCACATTTTGTAACATTACAGCCTTATTCCAAAATTGATTTAAATTGTTTTTTTCTCCTCAATCAATTTACACACAATACCCCATGATCACAAAGTTAAAACAGGTTATAGACATTTTTACCAATTTATTAAACATAAGAAATGGATATGACACTACAAGGGTATTACACCTGTATTTGGGAAGTTCCTCCCATTCTTCTCTGCAGATCCTCTCAAGCTCTGTCAGGTTGGATGGGGTGTGTCGCTGCACAGATTTTGTCATGTCTTTCCAGAGATGTTTGATCGGGTTCAAGTCCAGGCTCTGGCTGGACCACTCAAGGACATTCAGAGACTTGTCCCGAATCCACTCCTGCGTTGTCTTGGCTGTGTGCTTAGGATCATTATCCTGTTGGAAGGTGATCCTTCGCCCCAGTCTGGAGTCCGGAGGATCTCTCTGTACTTTGCTCCATTCATCTTTCCCTGTATCCTGACTAGCCTCCCAGTCCCTGCCGCTGAAAAAATATCCCCACAATATGATGATGCCACCACCGTGCTTCACCGTAGGGATGGTGCCAGGTTTACTCCAGGTGTGACGCTTGGCATTCAGGACAACGGTTCAATCTTGGTTTCATCAGACCAGAATCTTGTTTCTCATTGTCTGAGCGTCCTTTTGGCAAACTCCAAGATGGCTGTCATGTGCCTTTTACTGAGGAGTGGCTTCCGTCTGGCCACTCTGCCATAAAGGCCTGATTGGTGGAGTGCTGCAGAGATGGTTGTCCTTCTGGAAGGTACTTCCATCTCCACAGAGGTACTCTGGAGCTCTGTCAGAGTGACCATTGGGTTGTTAGTCACCTCCCTGACCAAGGCCCTTTTCCCCCGATTACTCAGTTTTGGCCGGGTGGCCAGCTCTAGGAAGAGTCTTGGTGGTTCCTACTTCTTCCATTTAAGGATGATGGAGGCCACTGTGTTATTGAGGACCTACGATGCTGCAGGAATGTTTTGGTACCCTTCTCCAGATCTGTGCCTCGACACAATCCTGTCTCATAGCTCTATGGACAATTCCTTCGACCTCAGGGCTTGGTTTTTGCTCTGACATGCACTGTCAACTGTGGGACCTTATATAGACAGGTGCCTATCAAAATCATGTCCAATCAATTGAATTTACGACAGGTGGACTGAAATCAAGTTGTAGAAACATCTCAAGGTTGATCATTGGAAACAGGATGCATATGAGCTCAATTTCTCATAGCAAAGTGTCTGAACGCTCATGTAAATACGATATTTATGTTTTAAATTTTTTATATATTTGCAAACATTTATAAAAACCTGCGTTCACTTTGTCATGATGGGTGTATTGTGTGTAGATTGATGAGGGGAAACATCATTTAATCAATTTTATAATAAGGCTGTACCGTAACAAAATGTTGAAAAAGGGAAGGGGTCTGAATACTTTCCGAATGCATTGTATCTACTTGTCTTTTGTTGGGTCTCCTTTCCACTTCCAGTAATGCTTTATTTTTGACTCCTAATTAGCATGATGTGAGCAGATGATGACACATGAAATGCATCTCCCTGGGTGTGTAATTGGACTGTGATCTGACTGTAAACTTGTCTGGTTGTGAAATTGGGACTCTCTATACTTCTCAACACCCAGAATGGAATCACAGTCAAAGGTTGTCAGTATCAATGACGTTGATATGCTGTGCGTTAAACCACATGAAAAAGACAATTTTCCAACGTATGAATAGTAGACGGACAAGAAGGCTTTTCACATTTGAATCTAACTGTGAAGTGAATTTGAATCAAGATGTAGGTGCCTACACTGAAATTAAGCAAATAACCCAATTTAAAATGTTCACCTCGGGTTGAAATGATGCAGACACACACCCAAGAGTTGTCAGACTTTGACTCGACAGACCAGCAGACTATAGTCTTGGACCTTTTTTTCTTGTTGACACACAGCAAATAGTCTCCGACAGAGTTCTGTCTGTTTGGGTATGGGAAAGATCTGTTCGGGAATAAAAACACTCCCATTAAAAATATTGCTAAGGCTCTCACTGTACGTTAACTCAGCAGGGTGTTGAAAAATACATTTAGGATTACACATTTTCACATCATGTTTCGCTCACCAGACACCAACGGACATGAAACCAAACAGTATGGTTCCATTTGGCGTAGAGACGACACACCGTAAATGACAGATTTCCTTTATCTTGACTTTATCTCCCGGTGTCTGTTTTAGAACTGCCCGGCGACAAATCCACAACCATATGCTATATGTAACGAGTGAGATATGATCAAAATACATTTTTTTTTAAAATTCATCCTGTTCATGCTTTGTAATTGAACATAACATTCAAACAACAATCAGCTGTAACCTTCTCCCTTAATCATCCAAACCAATTGGCATTTTACTTACTGAGAGAAACATTTTTCACGGGATGCGTTTGAGGCTGTGAATACAGAAAGCTTGAAGATAAAGCCAGGTTCACAAGAATCATTTTGGTTTGCGGTGTCTGTAGGACAGCCTCCGCCTCACAAGAAGTGCCAGTCTCAGCCATTTCCTTATGAGGCTGTCCTTTTGGTCACTTTGAGTGCTTCACATTAAACCTCTTAAGTTTCGGACCCTTTCTATCAATTTCACCTAAAATGACTTACCCAAATCTAACTGCCTGTAGCTCAGGACCTAAAGCAAGGATATGCATATTCTTGATACCATTTGAAAGGATACACTTTGAAGTTTGTGGAAATGTGAAATTATTGTAGGAGAATATAACACATTACACATTGAAATGCAAGAGAAAGGCCATAATGTATGATTCCAGGTTAGGCGGTATTTAGATTATGGCCACTAGATGGCAGCAGTGTATGTGCAGCGGTTTAGACTGATTCAATGAACCATTGCATTTCTGTTCAAAATGTGCCAAATGCCTGCCCAAATGTGCCTAATTGGTTCATTGATAGATTTTCAAGTACATAACTGTACACTCTCCTCAAAAAATAGCATGGTATACTTTCACTGTAATAGCTACTGTAAATTGGACAGTGCAGGTAGATTAGCAAACATTTAAGCTTTCTGCCCGTATCAGATATGTCTATGTCCTGGGGAATATTCTTGTTACTTACAATCTCATGCTAATCACAGCCTGCGTTAGCTCAACCGTCCCGCTCGGGGGACACCGATCGCAGGTTATGGCCACTTCACCTTAGAGAACATAAAAACAGCAGCTAGCTTAACTTAATCTTGGGAAACACACACACACACATAAACTGCACCGGCAGATAGTGGACAGAGAGAGACTTCTGAGTTGAGAGATATCTCTAACTCTACAGAATCACACCAAAAAGTGTGTGGTGTCGTGCCATTTGATCACTGTGTGCTTCACACATTATGGTCAGTTCATTCTCAGAAAAGGACTCCTGAGCTGAGCTCTTATCTCAAGCAAAATCACATTTCTCAGTTTCTGTCCCCTGAAGTACCCTAAATCCCGGAACAGAGCTTAGCCTTCAAGCGACCTCAATGTGGCGCAGTCTGAAAAAAAAAAAAACAGAGACTCCAGTGATTTATAAACTCTAGTGTATTTTTCCAGGGCCTGCTCACAGATCTTTTATGTAACACAAAAAAACAAGGACCAACAGGGACCAACTGGTAAGGGAATAATGAAGGGATGGCGCATTGGGACGCAATGGTGCTTAATACAACTGATGGACATCTGCGGATGAGCGAACTGTCGTATCGGAGTGTCGGCAAAATCCCTCATCCCTGTATCAAGGTGGGAGCGTTTATGTGGGATCGTCTAGGGCGGTCTCGGGACTTCATTGTCCCTAATTGTGTGTCAAGGGACATCTTGCATTGGTCTAGGAACTAAAAATGGCCGCCACATGCAATCCACTGCGATGCTTACCTCTGCCTGGACATGAGAGCATGGCTGCGTCCAGGGACCAAACACTACTCCAAGACAATTGTGTATTTCTGACGGGATTGGATAGGTGTGAGCAATATGGTCAAATGTCATATCAGGGGACAATATGGAGCTATTAAAGTATTCACTATACCTTTCACAGTCTTTCAGATCTAGATTAGAGAAAAGTAGCTACGGGTTATGTCTGTAGGGGCCATCATTAGACAAGCTCCTAGGCACAGGTAATAATGGACCCCTGAGGCCCCACTTCATATTGCCTGGTTATAATTTGCTCACATCACACTGAGAGCAAATGAGCGGTTCTGGCTAAGTGGCAGACCTCCAGCAGCTCCACCTGCTACTGTATGCCTATGAGTGAGCAAAAATACAACAGCTCGGAGCTGTCTCTCCCTCTTAGTCGGTAACGCTTTATAATAACAAATACCATATAAATGGTATTGGTCCTACAGACCCAAAGGGTTGCATCTTGTCCTTCCTGCCGAGCGCTAAGATATGGGATTCACCTAATCAATTTATCCCCAAGGCTCTGATTGGTTGAATCAGATGTGTTATTGCTAGGCTAGAATGAAAAAATGCACACCATTTTGAGTCCCAAGGACCAGGGAGAATCAGGAGTGGGGAAACACGACTGCTGTACAGTAAGCACATTGTCCAACTTCCCCTGCTCTGGGTCCTATTGTTCATGGCTTGTCACGTTGCATTGCGTTGAGTATAATGTGATTTTAGATCTCTGGCTGGGATCAAACTGACATTGCTGACCCCTGTGTCGCCCGGCATGTGGTGGATACTGTGATCTCTGCCAGCTCAAACACCAAATGAATCTCCCTTTGAGCTATTGCTGCCTCCACACACTGCATGACTTCTGTCATCTTCTGCTGTGTTTGCCTGGTGGGGTGTGGACACACGCGCGCACACACACACACACACACACACACACACACACACACACACACACACACACATACACACACACACACACACACACACACACACACACACACACACACACACACACACACACACACACACACACACACACACACACACACACACACACACACACACACACACACACACACACACACTCTGATGGAAGGACAGATACACACATGCAAACACACACACTGTTTCAGTGGTACAATATAAGCAGTAGTATTGCAAGAAGCAGTAGTATTGCACTGCTGGAATTGGTTAAACATATTTTCTTTGTATGTCTGCATAGTTCATGTGGCTTGGGTAGGTGGTGGAATTATAAAACTGAAGGGGAAAAAACGATTCTGACATTCAAGAGGATGTTTATTCAAATTGAGATTTGACCCCAATTACAGCAGACCAAACTGAGATAGTTTGACCTCAATTTGTTGGTAATTAGGAGACACATTCAATGATTAAAATGTCAGCTGTTTGATATTCTGCGAGATCACAGTGTAATTAACTTCACTCACAACAGCAACGCTTCTTGTTCTCCATTGAACGACGGAAGGTGAAATTAATGCTCAAATCCGTCCTAACACTCGTACAAGGTATAAAAAACACTTGAACTTTGCAACAATTATTTTACCTGTTACTTATATGAATTTGTATTTGTATTTATAGTTTTTGTGAATACAAGTGAATGTTCAGGTAAAACAGATACATAACGATGTGTACAACGTGTCCGTGTTTATCCCTCGTCCTTTTCTTAACGAAGGCCTATCTACTGCTTGTTCCTGATGCATAGTCTATGTATTCTTAAATAAATTCAATCAATCACGAATAAAGATCAACGCCTGCAAATTGATTTTCGGTATCTGTTAACGAAAATGGGATCCGCAAAGCGAGATCCTTGAAGTAGAATCCAACTTTTTTGTCGAAAATTCTGTCTCCCCCAATTATAGCAATATCCTATGATATCTCTTACTGCAGTTCCCCGGCAACAGACTGACTTGCTTATCATCCTGTGTGTTTGAGCACCGCTGGAGATGGCAGCTTGTGCAGTTATTGACATTCAGAGTCAAAATGATGCTCATCAGCTCATGCAGGATTTCGGCAGCTCATCAGCAACTATTGTGGTTCTGTTTCTATTCCTCCCAGCTGCCCACTGCACTGAGGCTAGGTAACACGGTCACCACCGATAAATCCATGATTATCGAAAACTTCAATAAGCATTTCTCAACGGCTGGCCATGCCTTCCGCCTGGCTACTCCAACCTCGGCCAACAGCTCCGCCCCCCCCGCAGCTCCTCACCCAAGCCTTTCCAGGTTCTCCTTTACCCAAATCCAGATAGCAGATGTTCTGAAAGAGCTCCAAAACCTGGACCCGTACAAATCAGCTGGGCTTGACAATCTGGACCCTCTATTTCTGAAACTATCCGCCGCCATTGTCGCAACCCCTATTACCAGCCTGTTCAACCTCTCTTTCATATCGTCCGAGATCCCCAAGGATTGGAAAGCTGCCGCAGTCATCCCCCTCTTCAAAGGGGGAGACACCCTGGACCCAAACTGTTACAGACCTATATCCATCCTGCCCTGCCTATCTAAGGTCATTGAAAGCCAAGTCAACAAACAGTTCACTGACCATCTCGAATCCCACCGTACCTTCTCCGCTGTGCAATCTGGTTTCCGAGCCGGTCACGGGTGCACCTCAGCCACACTCAAGGTACTAAACAATATCATAACCGCCATCGATAAAAGACAGTACTGTGCAGCCGTCTTCATCGACCTTGCCAAGGCCTTCGACTCTGTCAATCACCATATTCTTATCGGCAGACTCAGTAGCCTCGGTTTTTCGGATGACTGCCTTGCCTGGTTCACCAATTACTTTGCAGACAGAGTTCAGTGTGTCAAATCGGAGGGCATGCTGTCCGGTCTTCTGGCAGTCTCTATGGGGGTGCCACAGGGTTCAATTCTCGGGCCGACTCTTTTCTCTGTATATATCAATGATGTTGCTCTTTCTGCGGGCGATTCCCTGATCCACCTCTACGCAGACGACACCATTCTATATACTTTCGGCCCGTCATTGGACACTGTGCTATCTAACCTCCAAACGAGCTTCGATGCCATACAACACTCCTTCCATGGCCTCCAACTACTCTTAAACGCTAATAAAACCAAATGCATGCTTTTCAACCGATCGCTGCCTGCACCCGCATGCCTGACTAGCATCACCACCCTGGATGGTTCCGACCTTGAATATGTGGACATCTATAAGTACCTAGGTGTCTGGCTAGACTGCAAACTCTCCTTCCAGACTCATATCAAACATCTCCAATCGAAAATCAAATCAAGAGTCGGCTTTCTATTCCGCAACAAAGCCTCCTTCACTCACGCCGCCAAGCTTACCCTAGTAAAACTGACTATCCTACCGATCCTCGACTTCGGCGATGTCATCTACAAAATGGCTTCCAACACTCTACTCAGCAAACTGGATGCAGTCTATCACAGTGCCATCCGTTTTGTCACTAAAGCACCTTATACCACCCACCACTGCGACTTGTATGCTCTAGTCGGCTGGCCCTCGCTACATATTCGTCGCCAGACCCACTGGCTCCAGGTCATCTACAAGTCCATGCTAGGTAAATCTCCGCCTTATCTCAGTTCACTGGTCACGATGGCAACACCCATCCGTAGCACGCGCTCCAGCAGGTGTATCTCATTGATCATCCCTAAAGCCAACACCTCATTTGGCCGCCTTTCGTTCCAGTACTCTGCTGCATGTGACTGGAATGAATTGCAAAAATCGCTGAAGTTGGAGACTTTTATCTCCCTCACCAACTTCAAACATCAGCTATCTGAGCAGCTAACCGATCGCTGCAGCTGTACATAGTCTATTGGTAAATAGCCCACCCATTTTCACCTACCTCATCCCCATACTGTTTTATTTATTTACTTTTCTGCTCTTTTGCACACCAATATCTCTACCTGTACATGACCATCTGATCATTTATCACTCCAGTGTTAATCTGCAAAATTGTAATTATTCGCCTACCTCATGCCTTTTGCACACATTGTATATAGACTCCCCCTTTTTTTCTACTGTGTTATTGACTTGTTAATTGTTTACTCCATGTGTAACTCTGTGTTGTCTGTTCACACTGCTATGCTTTATCTTGGCCAGGTCGCAGTTGCAAATGAGAACTTGTTCTCAACTAGCCTACCTGGTTAAATAAAGGTGAAATAATATATATATTTTTTAATTACGCTGGATCAGAGTTGTTGTTTCAGTCGTTGATGAAAAGTCGAGCCACAAATGACTTTTCAAAACGGATATTAACAAGATGGTGCTGACACAGCCACTGCACTGATTTGTAAGACAGCACCCGTTTAAAAAAAAAATGTATTTCTGTATTTTATCCTTTCTTATAATAAATAAAGCACACTGCTCTTGATAGTATCACTTTAATAAGCTTTATATATCGGCCTCAAAATACCTTCCTTTTTTAATGATGTAGACATAGCTCCACCCACATCCGTTCCATGCGTCAAATGTGGTTGGAGTCGAGGGAAACTAAGTACTTGTTACCAAATATAACAATGTGCATTTCAGAAAAATGTGGCCTTAAGACTGATACTTAAAGCTTATTATTAAAGACTAGTGAGACTATCAAGAGCAGTGTGCAGGTTTTTTCTTTTTTTCTCATATTATTCGACTGTTACCTTACACCTGGAAAAAAAGATAGCTCAGATGTGCAAGTGCCCTTTGAATAAAAAAATTAAACATAAAAAAACAAGACGTACTGTTAAAACGATTCCAGCAGGTGATTGCAACCTAAGTGTAGAGCATCAAGAGGCTAAAATGGGAGGATATAGGCTACATCTTATCCAGACTTAGACTATGTCTTATCCAGGATAATCTAGTTAATGTGTGACACAGTTGGCCAAGAGTCCTGACTCTTCCTGCTACTAAATCATCGCCTTGCAGGGAACTCCACTCTACACACTTGATCTATAACAGGGTCATATTCGCACAGCACCAAACAGAGGAAAACGGTCTGAAACAAAGGAGGGACAACTTGAACATGCCCAATGAGAAATGCTCGCTTTTGGTTTCAGTTGCCAAAACGTTTTGCTACATTTCGCTAAAACCGTGAGCTAATCTATCTGCCATAACCTGTAAAGAGATGAGTTTAAAGAAATCCTAGTCACCAAATAAAGTGGATTAGGAAGATCCTCTTTGGGACTCTCAGTCTGTGAGGTCATCATATGGGAGTCAAACTAAGGTTTATGGGGAGGTAATCAGGGCTCAGCCCAGCACTGACTTACCAACTCAATCCCCTTGTTTTTGTTACTGTACAGTTCCTGGTGTTCTATGGCAGCGGTTCCCAAATATCCTTTTTGTCGATGACCTTTTGCAGATCCAAATGAGCTTTCCACGTTGATTCAACAACATACTATATATATATATTTTTTTTAACGAAAGGATGTGGACACACTGTCCCATACCTAATGTGCTATAAACCCAGCAAAAAAAAGAAACGTCCTCTCACTGTCAACTGAGTTTATTATAAAGAAACATAACAAGATTCAACAACTGAGACATAAACTGAACAAGTTCGAAAGACATGTGGCTAAATCAAAAGTAACAGTCAGTATCTGGTGTGGCCACCAGCTGCATTAAGTACCGCAGTGCATCTCCTCCTCATGGACTGCAACAGATTTGCCAGTTATAATATATAATATATGTTCTTGCTGTGAGATGTTACCCCACTCTTCCACCAAGGCGCATGCAAGTTCCCGGACATTTCTGGGGGGAATGAGATCCGGGCTCTTTGCTGGCCATGGCAGAATGCTGACATTCCTGTCTTGCAGGAAATCACGCACAGAATGAGCAGTATGGCTCAGTGTATGGAAATGAAAACAAATCCCACCACTCTCAGGGATAATCCCGAGACAGGGTTTCATCTGATCCAAATTGAGATCAAAGGGTGAAATGGAGGCCATGTTTTATGGAGTAGTTCTACTCACTGCAAAGCTGCCTGTCTGTTCCGGTTATGTTAGCTAGCTAGGTGACAGCAGATGACTCATTTATCACTCTGCCTGGGTTACTGAAGTCACAAAATAATCCTTTATGAACGTCTTACGTAGCATTCAATTATATATATTTTTTCAAAGAACAGAATAGAATTTTCATTAGTTTATGTCACTGTGGACTATTTGCTGCCACGTGCTCATCTGATCTGTGGAGTGCATGGAACAGTAGTTATTCTTAGAAAAAGTGATATCTTGAATTAGTCTTTTTGGGAAACCTCAGAATCTGATCTTTTGGCGCTCCGTTTCCCTGCCTCTGTGACATGACATGTCCTCTTAATAGTGGCTTATGACACAAATTCTGTTTGTGACGTTGAAATTCAAACAAAATGTGTGTGTTAGATAGTAACTTCAGAGGCTGGAAGGAACTGATCTTACTGAACCTCTGTCCTACTATGGGCACCGTATTCTGGAACTTTCTCCCCTAAACTGGTGCTTTGGGAGGCCATTATGCGTCACAAGGACATCAAGGGTGAATGAGTAATCCTCAGGGCTCATCGACAAGCTGTCATAAAGCTACTGCAGTAACATGAAAGGCTCTAAACCAATTACACTGCCCTGTACCTGGTCTGACCTGCTGCATGAACAACACACCACATTGAAGTCAGTTAAGACATCCGCTCTCAGGAGCCCTGTTCATTTAGGCATCAAATGGAAGAAAACCAGCTGGGTGTTTATTTGAACCTTTCTAACTAGGCAAGTCAGCGAAGAACAAATTCTTACTTACAATGACAGCCTACCGGGGAACAGTGGGACAACTGCCTTGTTCAGGGGCAGAACAACCGCTTTTTACCTTGTCAGCTCAGGGATTCGATCAAGCAACCTTTCGAGTTGCTGGCCCAACACTCTAACCTCTAGACTACCTGCTGCCCCATTATGGCCAACTTAACATGACCAGTTTCACTCCATTTTCAACACTGTCCTGGTCATGTCTTTAATCTGACATTTAGACAGTCTTTATTACTCATCATCTATACTTACGGATCTTCAAAGCAACTTAGTATGAACTATAAGCAAGCATTTATATTGTATTTAATAACGAAACGCTCCGTTTTAAATCTAACGATTGTGGCATGACTATAATCATATCAATTAGTTTGATGATAATGTGACTAATACTGAATAGTTTCATTCCTAAATGTATCCATTACATTTTTGGGGGGGGGGTGGATTAGCTTCTATTGTTTGAAGAATTTCTGAAACAGATTGGTGTGTTTTTTCACTATCTAATCATGTACTATATTTGTTTGGTATTATTATTTGGGTATTTCATTAGGATCCCCATTAGCTGTTGCAAAAGCAGCAGCTACTCTTCCTGGGGTCTATCACTTGATTGTTTCATTCCAGAGAGACAGATAATCATGTATGTTTTTTTGCTAACGCTAAACACTGAATGTACAAAAAAATGTTTTGCTGACGCTACACACTGAATGTACACATTTGTTTTTACTGACTATACACTGAATGTGCAAATGTATTTTTTGCTGATGCTGTACGCTGAATGTACAAATTTGTTTTTGCTAACGTTATACACTGAATGTACAAATTTGTTTTTGCTAATGCTATACACTGAATGTACAAATTTGTTTTTGCTAATGTTATACACTGAATGTACAAATTTGTTTTTGCTAACGTTATACACTGAATGTACAAATTTGTTTTTGCTAACGTTATACACTGAATGTACAAATTTGTTTTTGCTAACGCTATACACTGAATGTACAAATTTGTTTTTGCTAATGCTATACACTGAATGTACAAATTTGGTTTTGCTAACGTTATACACTGAATGTACAAATTTGTTTTTGCTAATGCTATACATTGAATGTACATTTGTTTTAGCTGACGCTATATAATACAGTAAGATATCTAGGTGAGGCAACCATATATCACAGTGAAAATATACAGTAGTCAAACATTCCATTCCAGCTAAACAATGGATATATAGCATTTTGCAAAATATCATAATAATGCATATCTAAACTCTATGAATGAAAAACCTGAGAAAAAAATCTGAGAACAGGTACTCATAGTCAATCATTGCTAGTGAAAAATGTCTGGATATAGCGTTTTAGAAATACACTCTTGAATTCCTTAAGGTAATTATGATGTTTTCATTTTGAGTGTAATGTGATCACATGCTGAGTTGCTTCAATTGAACATCACTTTGAAATGGATCCCTGGAGTGAAAAACCTCATTATATCCATTTATTCTAAGTAATGCTACTCGTGAGCCTATAGTACTTTACATTACACTTACTTCCCAGTGGGCAAAACTGGTTACAATGACATCAGGCTAAATTAAGTATTTTGTGATGTCACGGTCAGGTTGTGTAATGGTTGTAAAGAGGACGTTTTTTTTTTTTTGAGGTCTGAAAAATAAAACATTTTTAAAAAGTCCTTATTAAACCTGGTCTAAGATCTTTACCTGGTTGTAATATGGTTATCTGGCAATAGTATAAGTAACATGATGCAGTAGCAATCAGTTTGGCCAGAAGCCTATATTCCACACTTTCACAAGGTGTGAGATGGGTGCCTATTTCAGCACAAAGGAATGTGACATTCTGATGAGAATGTCTGTACAGCACAATGTGCATAGCCACTCCGTGAGCATCAATGCAGTCAACATGCACTGCAGTGTGAGCCTTCATAGATGTGGTCTTTCTTTCTGACAATCGTACGCTTGGACTGTTACCGGTGAGCCCCTTGAGCGTGAGCTCACTGACCATAGGCTGTGAAGTCACAGAAGAAAGCGGTGAGATTTTTGATTTTTCCCATCATTCAAAGGCACACATAGTCGGGTGTGAAATTTGACAGGCAAGCAGAATGCAGCTCCTACAGGATAGGTAAGCAATTAATTTCCATTTCATGGATGTACAGGAGCGGCTATTAGGTGTGTGTGTGTGTGTGTGTGTGTGTGTGTGTGTGTGTGTGTGTGTGTGTGTGTGTGTGTGTGTGTGTGTGTGTGTGTGTGTGTGTGTGTGTGTGTGTGTGTGTGTGTGTGTGTGTGTGTGTGTGTGTGTGTGTGTGTGTGTGTGTGTGTGTGTGTGTGCGTGTGTGATTTAGATGCGTAGCCTGATTTGTAAGGTAGCTTGATGCACTACAGATCCGTCACTGCCCAGTGGTATGATTACCACCAATTAAATCAGGGTATGGATGAAAAGGTGACTCGGCTTTCAGCAGTTTGCCAATTAAAACAACTGAGTTTTTCTCTTATTGTCCACACACGTACGCACCCACCTACACACGCGCACACACAACCACACACACACACCGCAACATCAATCTTGGCCAAAGCAATTTGCTGACTTCATGAAAGCAGTTTAACGGTGCAGAAAAAGGGAACATCAATGCCCAGATTTGGAAGTCACCATTGATCTTTGTCCCACTAGGAGCAGAACAAAGGTTCCCAATGAAGCCCACACATCCTCACCTATGATTTATAACTGACTGGTGGCCATCTCGGGATCTGAAAGAGTGCGTTATCAATGGTTGTGGGAAGGTTGCGGCAAACCTGGGAGAGAATGGCCCGGAGGGGAAATAACGGCAGTCGACAGTTCACTGCTTAGTGAGGACCTGAAGGACTGAACTGTCCTTCTAATCTAATGCACTGAGGGTTAGGGATCTGAACTGTCCTTCTAATCTAATACACTGAGGGTTAAGGATCTGAACTGTCCGTCTAATCTAATACACTGAGGGTTAAGGATCTGAACTGTCCTTCTAATCTAATACACTGAGGGTTAAGGATCTGAACTGTCCTTCTAATCTAATACACTGAGGGGTTATGGCTCTGAACTGTCCTTCTAATCTAATACACTGAGGGGTTATGGCTCTGAACTGTCCTTCTAATCTAATACACTGAGGGTTAAGGATCTGAACTGTCCTTCTAATCTAATACACTGAGGGTTAAGGATCTGAACTGTCCTTCTAATCTAATACACTGAGGGTTAGGGATCTGAACTGTCCTTCTAATCTAATACACTGAGGGGTTATGGCTCTGAACTGTCCTTCTAATCTAATACACTGAGGGTTAGGGATCTGAACTGTCCTTCTAATCTAATACACTGAGGGTTAGTGTTGAAGGATTTTTATCAATAATGACTAAATAATGTATACATTCAACGTGGAATTATAACTAACGTTAATTAACAGAACTCTATGCTGTCTGAAGAATAAAATGTTTATACATAGACCAAGAGGAAGTGTTAACAGACAACTTGTGACCACAGTGAAACTAACAACAGGAAAAAGTTCTGGTCCCCATCCAGGGAGGGGAAAAACCGTTGGACTTGCAATAGATTGCGTAACATGTGGTAACATAAGATAAACAATATGTGTGTGTTGGAATTGCATTGAAAAGTAGCTAAGTCATTGTCCAATGGGAAGAAAGACAATGTCCAAGAAGAGGAGGGACATATTAAAAGCTATGACGCTGTATGTGATATATAAGCCAATGTACATGTGATTATGGCAGAGCTCTCGGAAATAAATGCTACTGATTACTTTTAAGGCTGGTCTCTGTCCATTTTAGGCAAATAAGGATCTTACAAATTCTTAGAATACAGACAGAGAGTTTACATTGAATTGATTAATGAATACATAGGAACCAAAATTCCTCTAACAATCAGGGATCTGAACTGTCCTTCTAATCTAATACACTGAGGGTTAGGGATCTGAACTGTCCGTCTAATCTAATACACTGAGGGGTTATGGCTCTGAACTGTCCTTCTAATCTAATACACTGAGGGGTTATGGCTCTGAACTGTCCTTCTAATCTAATACACTGAGGGGTTATGGCTCTGAACTGTCCTTCTAATCTAATACACTGAGGGGTTATGGCTCTGAACTGTCCTTCTAATCTAATACACTGAGGGGTTATGGCTCTGAACTGTCCTTCTAATCTAATACACTGAGGGTTAGGGATCTGAACTGTCCTTCTAATCTAATACACTGAGGGTTAGGGATCTGAACTGTCCTTCAAATCTAATACACTGAGGGTTAGGGATCTGAACTGTCCTTCTAATCTAATACACAGAAGTATAGAGATCTGAATCAAATCAAATGTATTTATATAGCCCTTCTTACGTCAGCTGATATCTCAAAGTGCTGTACAGAAACCCAGCCTAAAACCCCAAACAGCAAGCAATGCAGGTGTAGAAGAACTGTCCTCCTAATCTAATACACGTTGGGGTTATGGCTCTTCTATGAACTGTCCTTCTAGCACATGGCTCTGAACTGGGAACTGTCCTTATAACCACATGTGAGGAAGGATAAATAAGACACTGATCCAATTGTCCTCTTAAAGCCTGACTGTTGCATCGATCAGCACTGATTGCGGATCAGTTCTCTCTGAGTCAGAGCTCTCCCCATCTCATCCAGTAAACCTGGAGCCAATAAGACAGAGTTCTGCACCAGTTAATTCGGCCACATACAGTATCAGAAATGGCTTTTTAACCCTTTAACACTACAACCAGAACTATACAGTTCATAAACTGGGTTTGGAAAGCTGGGTTTGAGATCTTAGATGTTGAAGGGGAAGGTGATTTGAAAATCCCCTTTTGTCACTCTCTCTGTGGTTAAAGCCTTCGGTACAGTGTAAACATTCTGAATAAGGTCCTCTGACACAGCGTAAACATTCTAAATGAAAACACTTATCTGGAATGCATTCCATTTGCGTATCAATGAGTCGTGGCCTAAATATATCTTTAACTATGTATGGTTTCTATTGTCATATAGTACGGATTAGGGCAACTCTACAGCTTGGTCTACCTTCGAGCATGCTGTAGTGCTGGTGTGATGGACTGGGTTCAAAGACCGGTATCCTGCTCACCACAAGACTAAGCCAGTCTAAGCCAGCTGAGCTAATGTCTGGGCATTCGGGAAGCTAAAGCAGGTCACCGAACCATCTCTGTTACTTTGGCACTTATCACCCAAATGAACAAGACAAAGGCTGTCCCTTGGCTGTCAAAGCCCTGCCCTGTGCCCACTCCTCTCCTGGTCCCCTCTCTCTGTATGCCAGCCAGGTAGCCAGGGTACTGGGACAACGTGCCTATTGAACAGGACTTACTGGAAGTGTTTCAGTTCAGGGATTAGCAGACTTTCTCTCGCTCGGCTTTAACTCTTAAGCCTCTGGAGGAAAGGAGGCTGTTGCTGCATGATGATGATGGGGATGGTGATGATGATGATGATGATGATGATGGGGATAATGGTGATGGTGACGATGGTGATGCTCGGACTGCTGGCAACCTACTTTGACCACTACATCATGGGTCCCTGATCTGTACTACAAAGAAATGCATAACTATGGAAATGAATGTCATTCTCTTCATGGTCATGTATCCTCAATAGATGCACAAAGATATGCGATATCCTCCTTTGTATATTTGGGTATTGTTCTACACACTGGCTATTATTTCATGAGCTCTTACCCCAAACAAGACCACATTTGGTTGGTCCAGACCAGACCAAATCTGAACCAATCATAAACATCTATCTTTCACAAGTTTGTACATCAAAGTTCAGTACAGTAGAGTTCATTAGAATACAGTCGAGTACAGTACAGTACAGCACAGAACTTTAGAGTAAGTTCAGTACAGTAGAGTTCACTGCCGTGGAGTAGAGTACAGTACAGTACAGTAGATTATAGTGTACTCCACTATAGTGTGCTCTACTGTGTGCTGTACTGAACTCTACTGTACGGTAATGTTCTATACTGAATTATACATTCTTGACTTTACTCTATTGTGCTGTACTGTACACATTTGTGAACCCAACTGTGGTTTATGATTTCCCATTGTAGCAAATTAATTGCAGAAATGTCATGTTTCATCACTTGCAAATCCATAAACAAAATTGATATCAATAAAACCATTATAACTAATTGGTAGGTCCATCTTTACTTGTTCATTCTGTGAACTTTCATTATTCTCCCTCATGAGGGAGAGAAATGTGAAAATATCTTAAAGATATGTGGGTTTTTGGTAACGGAATTTCAAGGCACTAGGCAACGTTTCTTAAACTTACAGAAGGCAGAACCATTTCTCCACAACTAAATATACTGTACGTGTTGATATTAGTAGGCAGGCGTCTTTACTTCAACAATATCGTGTTTTGATGTATTTATAATGTCTTTTATGAAGATTTGTTTTCTAAGATCCCGTTTCCATCCATTTGCCCTGAAATCAAAGCCTTTGCTCATTCCCCCAAAATTCTGGATGGAAAATGTTTGAAAGATTTATTTATGCCTTCACATGTTGGTGGTCATGGGTCCTTCTACATGTAAATTGCCAACAGCCCTTCAGCAAAAAGGCCAATGATAAGGAAAGAAGCAATACTCAAATGCATGTGACACTGTCCTAATATGATCACTGCAAACAAAAACTTATGTTCATGATAATAATGCCAATATCTATGTTAAACATGTTAAAGCACTGACTATTCTATTGGATGGTATGAAACACTGTTTGTTTACTGGCATAAAGAAAGATCCTTCTAGAGGTAACAAACCAGTGGATCACAATTCAGTGCTCTGTCACAAGTGACTCATAAGCGGCGGGGTTATTGTGAGAGCTCACTCTAACTGGAGAGTGCAACTTTGTGTGTCTTGAGATCTCATCATAATGTAAAATCATTCATTTCCAGGAATCAATCGCTATAAAAACATTAACATCAGCTGCACAAGAGGCCTTAAGTCAAGAGAAAAGTGCTACATTGCCACAAGAGATCCTAAATAAATGTTAGTACAATAATGTGAAATTATGGGATTTCCTTGGGAACGAGCCACTGGGATAAAGAAGTACCAACTTTTTTCACAGATGTATTTGGAAGGCAGTTAAGATTCCGTGGATCCACAGAAACTGACAGACTGTTGGCAGTTGACTGCTCTTATTGGCAGTAAGCAGTGGAGAGCTGTGGTCGCTGCACACACGCACACACACACACAAAGTGGTTCTTTATAGTGCTAAATAAGGGTTATTTAGCTTGTAACCACAGTGGAAGCCTTTTTTAATGCTACATAGAACCGTTTTAAAGGTTCTACAAGGAACCATGCTCGTAAGGTTCTAAATGAACGTGTAAAAAGAAAGACCCATTTCCCGAGGTTCCATAAATAACCTTTTTATGGTTCTTTACAGAATATTTATGGAGAATATTTTTTTATGAAGAACCTTTCTCAATCTCAAAGGTTCTTTGTATGCTGAACAAAATCATAAATGCAACATGCAACAATTTCAACGATTTTACTGAGATACAATTCATGTAAGGAAATCAGTCAATTGAAATAAATAAATGAGTCAATTGAAATATATAAATTATGCCCTATTCTATGGATTTCACATGAGTGGGCAGGGGTGCAACCATGGGTGTGCCTGGGAGGGCATAGACCCTCCCACTGGGGAGCCAGGCCCAGACAAAAGATGTAGGACAATCTTCCCCTTTTATTTATTTGGGGGGGGGCTATTTGTTGTTCCATGTAGGGAATAAGTTATTTCAAAATACCATTTTCCATCAAATATTTGTTTTAATATATGTTTTAATCATACTTCAAGAATTCTTAAACTTAGGAATAAATTAGTAAAATTATCATTGGTATAACCTTCTTAAAACAATTCCATGTAGCCTAGTAGAAATGGTCTTAGAAATACTTAGAAAGAATAAGATGTAGCTCCGGTACTATGGATAACTATTGTAAAATAGCTGATATGCGTTTCTCTAAATTGCAGTGGACAACCTTTGGTAGGTAGACTACAGTGCAGCAAGGCCAAGTCAGCCCATGTTCATGGTTCTCACAGGGGAAGTGGAATGGTAGGCTACAATGACTTTGCTCATGA
The DNA here is from genome assembly GCF_023373465.1 of Oncorhynchus keta. Classification (NCBI taxonomy): domain Eukaryota; kingdom Metazoa; phylum Chordata; class Actinopteri; order Salmoniformes; family Salmonidae; genus Oncorhynchus; species Oncorhynchus keta. Next base: position 44,639,006 of record NC_068449.1, on the reverse strand, counting down.
TCATGCACGCCGCAAATGACTTATAGTAAGTTCCTTGAATTCTCATTTGCGGTTCCATTTCGTTATATAGATAGACACTTGTGGTTTCGAACTAACGTTACACCAATCAAAACAGTGGATCGTGTAGTGAGGCCAAAACTTTGGTCAAAACCATTTATCTTGGGGTGACAAGGGGAGCAATTTAGCAATTTATAAAATATTCATATATATATTTATTTTAACACAAGACTAGCTAAAAAATAAGTGAAAATTTACAAATTATCCAATGCATAATCGTCTGGTAAAGAAAGAGGTACAAAAACATACGTTTGCATTTTAATTTGCATCATGGCCCAAGCGGACACAAGGCAGTCGCGAAGAGGAATATCTTTGCAGCTGTTTCTGATTCATTAACAATGCCATGCTGGTGGGTGGTAACATTCAAATAATACCCAATCCTGAAACAAAATTTTGGCTGAAAATAATTTGCATGTCATGTCATACATAGGACAATACTCTGCATTTACACGGATTTGCATGAAGTGGGCAGTTTGGATGTGTCACTTTAAGCCCAAATATATCATACTTTGACTAAAATTATGACTTATTGACTTTAATCATGCAAAACTATGGGTAAACTTTTGCCATCGTCTTTCAGCTCAAAAAAAGTGGATTTCTACCGGTGTGGGCGTTTAAACATAAGGTGGTCAGATTAGGACAGCATCACGTCCTTGGAAGTTGTTTATGTCCTAATATGGACCCCATTTTAGCGTTACTTCTAGGATTCCACTGTGATTGGTGCTAACTTTTATTTTCCATAATAGCATCTATATTATTGCAAAGTTTATTAAGATATTCAAATAAAATGTTATTTGATCGAAATCTACAGGAGCCCCTGATGAGAGTATCGCAAAATGGCCTTTAGCAGCCAATGAAGACGACCAGTTATACATTTTCAATTATCAGAGATTTCGATTGAACAACAACTACGACTGGTGTCGATGGGACCAGTGAAAGGACAGTGATCGGAAAATGTAAAAGAAACATTTTCTTTGATGCAAACGCCTAGATTCTAGTCCGTAGCTCTTTTTTTTTTCCCACAAGCACAGTCTCAGATACATGAAATATTCTCTTCCCTCAATCCATTTATTTTACACTTCATGTCAGATAGAAGAGTGTCAAACCAATTTTTACTTGATCAAACATATGCCCTGATTTAGAAACATATCAGGTGAAGGGGTGTCAGCTGGAGCAAGACGGAGCAATGATCGCGAGACTCACACACGTTGAGAGTGTTCTGTAAACGTTCCTTTTGCACTTGAAAACCCTTTCAGATAATTCACACTGTTGCCATGGATTTTCCAAAGGCATCGAAGGAGTCGGATAGACATGGAATAGCACTGCCACAAATTGTGTTCTTGTTGTACTTGGAAAGTCACACTGCAGAGTTTAAACCTTAGCATACAGTATATTTGATACCCTGTCTCAAATAAGAAAAGGGAAGGATTTTGTGTGATACAAACTCCAGTTACACTCCACTCACAGGTAGATGTTTCCTGAATTCAGAACGTGCGTGGGTAGACACTGCATAAACAGACGTGGGAATTGAAATATGACAACTAGTTCAAACAGACAAATGAAACACCCATTATTGCGTCATGCGACTAATTCCGACTGAAATATACCCATAACATTCCATTCATTAGTTTCATCCATCATTAGCCGTATTATATCATTAACAAATTCGGCACATATGTGTCAGGGACTTTCGGTCGCATTAAAAACTGCTCATGGTATTATTATATTATCTCATTACCCGAAATGAATTTGGTGCCCAAGGCAAAAGGACACGTTTACAATTAATTAAGCATGGGAGGTTTTCAGTGTCGGGCACCATATGGCCTGTGCCAGTTAACAGTCCTTTCGCTAGGGATTACTACAGTTTGGCTAATGGTGTCAGGCATTGGTTATTGAATGGATAAAAATCCTCAATCCTTCCTGATACTACCGAATGTGTCGTAACGAATGAGGTCCTAGGCATTCCAGCCCTCAGATATACATGACAAATGAAATACATGTGTGGTTAAAGCTTTCGAGGCGGCAGGTAGCCTCGTGGTTAGAGCGTTGGGCCAGTAGCTGAAAGGTTGCCAGAACGAATCCCCGAGCTGACAAGGTGAAAATCTGTCGTTCTACCCCTGAACAAGGCAGTTAACCAACTGTTCCTAGGCCGTCGTTGTAAATAAGAATTTGTTCTTTAACTGATTTGCCTAGTTAAATAAAGGTTAAATATACTTTTTTAAAGCTTAGTCATGAGCAATATGCAGTCAGTTATTAGATACACCACTTTTCCTATCAGCTAAACACAAGAAGAAGTGGCTCCAGTGGGCATATGATCAACAACACTGGGCAATTGAATCCAAGCAGCATAAATCCATGGCCCCATCCTGCCTTATGTCAACGGTACAGGCTGGGTGTGTAATCGTGTGGAGAATGTTTTTCTGGCACAAATAAGGTCCCTTGATACCAAATGAGCAACATTTGAATGCCACATGTTATAGACCCCATACCCCAAAGATTCAGGCTGTTCTGGAGGCAAAGGGGGGGGGGGGTGGGATGGGGGGGGGGTTCGACCAAATACTAGATGCGTGTAGCTAATAAACTGGCCACCGAGCGTCCGTACATTTGTAAAGATGGGTGGATGGATGGACGGATGGATGGAAGGATATTCAGGCCTTGTGTGTTTCATGCCACCTTTTAATTCAGTCATAAACACTTGCAGATAATGACATAAGAAGAGCTGCTGCAGGGTCACACAATCACAAACATGAAATGAAACTAGCTCTAGTCGCATGCATCTTCGCTTTAAACGAACTGAATAGTTCCAGTTTAAATGTGACATCTGGAACTTAACTCACCTTATTCATTTCCTTTCAGCACTCAGCATTAGCTAAAACTATACAATATCTATCAGATGGATCTACCATATGTTTTCTGCCGTGTTTTATTTATATACAGTATTATATCTAAGAAAATTGTGTTTACTGAAAGAAATCACAGTCCATAAATCTGCTCTACATATTAGTCCCCTTAATCAGCATGCTTGTACACACATATGCGAATACACACAAACACAAACACATGCAAACACGTACACAGGCACAGAGCCAGATTAAGAAATCATAGGCCCCTGGCTTTCCTGTTTTTTATATAGCCCCAAACATATATGTGTATATACACTACCATTCTGTAACGGGTGTCGTCTTCTGAAGAGGAGGAATCGGACCAAAGCGCAGCGTGGTAAGTGTTCATGAATTTTATTAAACAGAACACTGAAACAAAAATCACAAAGTGAATAACCGAAACAGTCCTGTCAGGTGCAAAACACTAAACAGAAAAAAAAACTACCCACAAAAACCATGTGGGAAAAAGCTACCTAAGTATGGTTCCCAATCAGAGACAACGATAGACAGCTTGTGTTAGCTAATCTAAGTTTATCATTTTAAAAGGTTAGTTGGTCATTAAAAAAAAACATTTTGCAACTATGCTAGCTCAGCTGAAAACTGTTGGTCTGATTAAAGAAGCAACACAACTGGCCTTCTTTTGACTAGTTGAGTATCTGGAGCATCAGCATTTGTGGGTTCGATTACAGGCTCAAATTGCCAGAAACAAAGACCTTTCTTCTGAAACTCATCAGTCTATTCTTGTTCTGAGAAATGAAGAATATTCCATGCGAGAAATTGCCAAGAAACTGAATATCTCGTACAACGCTGTGTGCAATTTGTTTTAAAAATTGTATGTTTTTCCCGCGATTGTATTTTGAAATCTGCAAAAGGCAAACCTAAAGCCGCAACCAACCATAGAAGTATAATCCGTAGATGGCAGTTCCCGTTCAAATCAGGACCTGTAGCCATTGCTAGAGTACCCATGAGATTAAGAGTCAAATTACTAGGGTAAAAGGTTCCAAAACCATTCTATGGATTATATGTCTATAGCCGCAAAGCAACAAGCTGTATATTTGGGGCACATGCTGCCCAAACTGCGCCCTTCCTGACTGTAGACATTCCTTGAACAAAAGAGAGAGGAAACAATTGAGCAAATGAGGGATACAAAGTTAAGGTGTGGGGTGCATTTTCCTTTTCTGGAAGCTCCTGCTAGCATAACACCCTTTTATGTTGCTTTTTCTCTATAGTAGCAGTTACCTGTTGAGAGCGGGCTCCTGTGGTTGGATAAAAAAATATATGCAATAATACAAAATATATATATTTTGGCTTCATGGGCACCCTTATAGGCTTGGGCCCAGCCCTTGACTCACACAATTGACCAGTCCCATGTATTTATTAATTTTCATTTTTGAACAATAATTATTTAATAATCAGTTACACAATGGAGACAGTGTCACCCTCCCCCCATCTGTCGACACTGTCTGCAGGTTGTCTACACTCATTGAGAGCTCCTGAGTCTTCCTGTGGTTGGCGGTTGCAGTAAAAAAAAAGTACTAAATATGTGTTTCCTTATTTTTTTATAATAATTTTTTGCTGCCTCATGGCACGCATGCAGACACACACACACACACACACACACACACACACACACACACACACACACACACACACACACACACACACACACACACACACACACACACACACACACACACACACACACACACATTCTGCTGTGTCCTTTGTTTTGGTCACAGTCACTGCATGTGTGCCCTCTAAGGCGTTGTAATCTGACCAAACTAAATTAATCTCCTGTCCAAAGACTGAGACCTCTGGCTTTAGGGGAGTGTTGAGCTGCATCCCAAAACAGCACCGTAGAATTCAAGCTGCAGGCCAGCTTTACCCAGACAGGCAGGAAGGCCAATAGCTAGGCAGACAGTCAGACAGAATGGCAGGAAGGTGATATATACCTTCGGGTCAGATAGTTATGAAACATGAGACAGACAAACAGACTGGCAACCTGGCAGGCATACAGACAGGCATACAGAAGGTAGAGAAGCAGACAGACAGGCTGAAAGGGAGGTCAGATAGTTCTCAAACATTGGAGATGGAGCAGCTCTAATCCAGCCATCTGGTCTGTTCTACCTGCAGTGGGACTCCACGGTGACTCATACATCACTCCTCCTCCCAGGCCACGTTTGATCGTAAAGAGATCGCACCGTCTCTCCTGGAGAACAGGTGTCGTGACTGCTCCACTGCAGTCTCAAGCTAACGGCTAAGTTCTAACAGGGGGATTCCACTGCAGTACAGAGGCGAAGATAAGAAACTCTGGCTAACACGTTTGATCTTGAGACAAAGACACTCATTTTGTCAGTCTCATCTTTGTGGTTTGAGGAGAATCAGTGACATAGAGATCTCTCCTGAAAGAGAACCCTGCGCTGGTGTCTTCTGGCTCTGGCAGGGTAGCGTCGCTCTAATGTATGAGCAATGGGCGTGATTCGTGACGGTGACTCAGCGCGCGTGTGCCTGCGTGTGTGTATGCGTGTGTTCTGGGCTGTCTTGTGGGCTTTGTTGTTCCAGTTCCAGCAGTAACACATGGAACACAGGCAGAACCCAGGAGGAGGAAGGCTGAGGCACAACGGGGGGAAGAATCCATCCTCTAGATTCCGACTTCTCACAACGGGAGTGGATCTGAGATCCAGACAACCTGCTGTGGCTTCAGGCCTCAGGACATCTCGGCTCCAATCAGCGTTACCCATTCCAATCATGGAGTTATGGGCAGTGAGGTGCAACAGAAGAGGAGTTTCTGACATGTAAATAAGGACATGGAACATCAAACACATTTATTGTTTAAAAGCCCATGTGGCTGCACCATATGTCACGGTGAAGAAAGAGCCCTAAAGATCTCATTGCCACATGTGGGGACAACACGTGGGGACAAAACGGGAGTGTTAATGATTCCCTGGTCAGAAGTTAGTCACAAAGAGCAGACTATGAGACTAGATGTGTCACAAAGGGAGCCCTATTCCTTACGTAGTGCACCACTTTGGACCAAAGTCCTAAAGGGTCTAGATCGGGCGCCACTTGGGACGCAGCTACGGGGCTACATGATTGACGGTCGGGCAGTCATTTTCACGAGGTAGTCATCTATCACCTGGTTTGCCTTGTGGCTGTGTGTGTGTTCTGAGGTTCTTTTGTGCTCTCTGTTTCGGACTCGGACACACGTGTGGACACACACATACATATGCGCCAGCGCAAACGCGCACACACACATACGCACGCACACACACATGCTGTCTGTATAAAAGCAGTCACACACGACATTGGCTTACACAATTATGAATAAATGAACGTTTCATCAGACCCCCAAAAAGGGCTGTTCAAACTGTGAACGTGCTGCCTTTCACCGACAAAACAACATGATCCACCATATCCTCTCTCTAGTTTTCCGGATGTTAGACATAACTGAATGCATGGAGATGGGCAATTAAATATACATCTAAGGCAGACATTAATGACTCATGACAGCACGCAATATCAAAAAGGAATAGGATTTTCATAGGTTGTAGGCCCTTAGACACCTGTTGCAAAATTCAAGATTTAACATTGTGAGGTGAGTCTACTAGACAGCATGACAGCACAATGGTGTCTTTTCCTAGAATGTATTAATATTTATCAAAAACATGAAAGTTATCCAGTACAGTAGATACAATTTCCCTACCCTGTAGATTGAGCAGGTTGTGTCTGTCTGTTTGCCTCCCTGTCTGTCTGTCTGTCTGTATGCCTGCCTGTCTGACTCTGTATGCCTGTCTGCCTGCCTGTCTGTCTGCCTGCTTAATAACGTTATTAACACAGGTGTGAACAAGTCCTAACAGATCAATGCAAAGTGTGTCAATTCAAGCCTTTCTTCTCCGTCTTCATTTGGGGCCACGGCAGCCTTTCATTTTAGGAAGTAAACAGCACATTGATCCAAGGCAAAGTCTTACAACAACCGAATGGTAATGAATGAGGGGATTGAGGAAGAGGAAACGCTGTGATTGGAGAGGACAAAAGAAATGAAGAGATTAATGGAGCTGTACTTGTCCAGACTGTCAGATCACTGATGGGGGCTTTCTGGTGACTCTGCATCTCAATATACAGTACATACATCAGCAACAGCTAGTTCGGCACAGGAAGGATCATGTACGGTACAGGAGATTCAGTAGGTCAGCACTCCTGCATTGTACCAGACCCTAAGGGGGACTGAACCCAACATCATACTGGGACTAGTACTTGTTGCAGTGCATCAGGACCCTATTTTGCACTGGTTTTAGTAGGACAGGATCCTATCGTACTGGTTTCAGAAAACCTGGATTTTATCAACTGGAGTTTCTCTAGACCATTCATGTGATGGTTGTATGTATGATGGTTGTATCCTGATTTAGATTGACACAGAAATGAACACACCAGTTCTCTATAGCCCTGATGACCAGCAACTAGCATTCCATAGTACGTAACTCGCGTTCCATAGTGAGTTCTTTATGTTAGACAGTATGATACTCTTTGTTGTACTTTATTGCATTGATCCTTGTAGAGACTGAGTTGGTTTTCATATTATTGTTGTGTAGAGAGGAATGGAGAGGAGAGGAGAGGAGAGGAGAGGAGAGGAGAGGAGAGGAGAGGAAGATTAAATGGAGCATATATTTACTCAGTCACACAAAGACAGGGTTGTTCTACACCGCATATGATGCTTAGTGGAAATTAGTGAGTGAAATCATGCTAAGATTACTACATTGCAGAAGATGGACTGGGAAAATGCGTTGTTTTCTCACAACATACACCCACAGATTTGGACATACATAAGCACACAAACCACATAGCACCCCCCATGCGTACCTGGCATTTGGTGGTGTCTGATTTTTGGAGCAGCGGTAACCTTTCGGCAGACGGAGCGGTCATCTGGTCAGGCTCCGTAGACGGGCACATCGCTCACCGCTCCCGTGTATACTACTCGCCAATGTCCAGTCTCTTGACAACAAGGTAGATGAAATTCAAGCAAGGGTTGCCTTCCAGAGAGACATCAGAGGTTGTAACATTCTCTGTTTCACGGAAACATGGCTCACCCGGGATACGTTATCCGAGTCGGTACAGCCACCCGGTATCTTCACACATCGCGCAGACAGAAACAAACATCTCTCTGGTAAGAAGGGCGGGGTTGTATGCCTCATGATTAACGAGTCGTGGTGTGATCATAACAACATACAGGTCCATACAACTCAAGTCCTTTTGTTCACCTGACCTAGAATTCCTTACAATCAAATGCCGACAGCATTATCTACCAAGAGAATTCTCTTCGATTATATGTTTTATACTCTCTGTAAACTGGAAACCACAAAGATCCTGAGGCTGCATTTATTGTAGCTGGGGATTTTAACAAAGCTACTCTGAAAAACAAGGCTCCCTAAAATGTATCAGCATATCAAATACGCGACCCAGGTTGGATCATTGTTACTCTAACTTCCGCGACGCATACAAAGCCCTCCTTCGCCCTCCTTTCGGCAAATCTGGCCACGACTCCATTTTTTGGCTCCCAACTAAAACAGGAAGCGCCCGTGCTCAGTTCTGTTCAACGCTGGTCCGACCAATCTGATTCCACGCTTCAAGATTGCTTCGATCATGTGGACTGTGATGTGTTCCAGCCTCAGAAAACAACATTGATGTATCCGCTGATTCGGTGAGCGAGTTTATTAGCAAGTGCATTGGTTATGTTGTACCCACGTTGACTATTAAAACCTTCCCCAAACAGAAACTGTGGATTGACGGCAGCATTCGCACAAAACTGAAAGCGCAAACCACTGCTTTTAATCATGGCAAGGCGACCAGAAACATGACCGAATACAGTGTAGCTATTCCCCCGAAAGGAAATTAAAGAAGCTAAGGGTCAGTATAGAGACAAAGTAGAGTCGCAATTCAACCGCTCAGACAAAATACGTATGTGACAGGGTCTACAGTCAATCACGGATTATAAAAAGAAAACCAGCCCCGTTGCTGATCCTCAACACTGGGGCCCCACAAGGGTGTGTGCTCAGCCCTCTTCTGTACTCTCTGTTCACCCATGACTGCGTGGCCATGCACGCCTCCAACTCAATCATCAAGTTTGCAGACGACAGTGGTAGCCTTGATTACCAACAATGACAAGACGGCCTAGGAGGTGAGGGCCTTCGGAGTGTGGTGTCAGGAAAATAACCTCACACTCAACGTCAATAAAACAAAGGAGATGATCGTGAAATTCAGGAAACAGCAGAGGAGGCACCCCCCTATTCACATCGACGGGACATTAGTGGAGAAGGTGGAAAGATTTAAGTTCCTCAGTGTGTGTATAAGGCAGTTGTTGTGAAATTGTTAGATTACTTGTTAGATATTACTACAAGGTCAGAACTAGAAGCACAAGCATTTCGCTACACTCGCATTAACATCTGCTAACCATGTGTATGTGGCCAATAAAATGTTATTTTATTTGACATGAAGCATTTCTAGACTCACAAACAACAATGTTCAACAAGTGGGGGGGCTGGTAGCAGAGATTTGTCTGTAGTTGTCTTTCCATTTGAGGTATGCAAAGTGGAATCACTTTGAAAACATTATCACTGCTGTAAGCTAAATGAAAAGAAAACCAACTGCATATTTAAATAATAGCTAGGCCTCCATGGAATGAAAGTTTAGGTTTGATTTACATTACTTAGTTTTGTGTCTGCCAGCAGGCTGCAGGTTACTGCGCTAGCAGCTCGCTAGCTAGCTGGCTAAGAACAGCAAGCAAGCTAGCCTTTTAAGCTTCCCACATCTCCCCCATTTGAAATAATATGATTGTTTTGCCCTGGTAAATATTCAGATAGTTTACTCACCAGTGTAACCTACAACTTCATCCCAATGTGATATGCTGCTCCAATGTTCACTCCCACAATAGATAAAAACAGAATGTTATCTTATCACGGAAAAAGGCTCATGGCTACCAGCTGTTTTACTGTGTAGCAGTAATTCTTACTTCTTAACAAAATATCTTGGTAGTGGGATTCTAACAAGGCTACAATGTTGTTTGGTTTGATGTTTGAACAGTCGCTGAGATTATATTTGCTTTTCAATGCAGAATAGGATACTTTGATGCATTGCCTATAGATCAGATCAAGCAACCAAGCGACGACATTTCCCCCAAGTATCCACCAAAGGAATGATACGGCGAGTCTGAATTTTCAGGTAACACAAAAGTCGAATGCCGGATCCGCATCACAAGGATCCTCCCCTATGGTGACGAAACGCTTCAAGGCAACGCTGCGCTTACCTACTGTACCTACTGTCTCTGTAGAGTGCGTAGACTCCGTCGCCTAAGCTGCTTTACATTGCTAACCCACAGCTTTTAACAATATGAACGAGTGTCAAGCTGGTGCGCCATCAACGCACCGTGGGGAAAACCCAACAGTGTGGTGGTCTCTTTCAACAGGACATCACACTGTGAACAAGTCATTTGGAGTAATTGCAGTCACATGCTCCGGTGGGCCCTGGGGATATAACCGTCACAAATTCATTCTGACGAATCAGTCGAGAAAAATAAATACGCTTCGACGCTAAGCATTTGTACTCAGTGGCGATTGAATGAGGAGACACAGAGCCCATACTGTACACGTTTATACACACACGGGGGCACGTGCGCACACACACGTATTGAGACGTCATTGAAAAAAAACGCACTTTCTTCAATTATTCCATTTGTTTACTTCCTGATTTAGCTGCCTTTAATTATAATTGAGCACAACCCTGACACACACACACACACACACACACATCATCAAGTTCACCAACTAAGGGAATTTTAACAAGTTGGCTTCAATACATCCCCAAGGCCTCAATACAATACGAATGGTGAACAACTCCAGTCCTCAAGGGCTGCAAGTGTCGGCTTGTTTTTGCTCTTGCCGGTTATTGACTGATTCAGACCTGGGGAAAAGCTTGTGTGCACGCTCTGAGCAATCAGTGACATTAACAAATCAATTAAGTGCCTGGGAAGAGACAATCAACAGGACAGATGCCCCTCAAGGCCTGGAGTTGTGGATTTTCCTGTCTTAGGACATGCCATGTTTAAATGCCAAAACAAAGCTGCTAATTTTTTTTTTCTTCAGACAATGAGATAAGAATGCCTTTTCTGAAGCATGAGTCTCTAATGTTGCTTTAGGGCAATTCCCCGGTAACGAGAGTAACGCTAGTTGTCAGTGGAAGGAAGAGTGGACCAAAGCGCAGCGTGGAAAGTGTTCATGATATTTATTTTCAAGAAACCCTCAAACAAAAATAACAAATTCAAAAACGAAAGCGAACAGTTCCGTCAGGCACAGACACTAAACAGAAAATAACACCCCACAAAACCCAAACGGACAATGACAACTTATATATGATCCCCAATCAGAGACAACGATAGACAGCTGCCTCTGATTGGGAACAACACTTGGCAAAAACAACAAAGAAATAGAAAACATAGATTTTCCCACCCGAGTCACACCCTGACCTAACCAAACAGACAATAAATAGGGATCTCTAAGGTCAGGGTGTGACAACGAGTGCTGCTGAGACAAAGATTTTTCACTTTAAAATGTTTGTCAAACAAAAGCCTATGATTGCAAAGATTGACAAACCATACAACTCTATGCACAATGATTACCTTGAACAATTTCCATAGAAAGGTTTTACAAAAACATATTTACTTGAAGAACTGTCAGATGCAAAGTTTGGTAACAGAATGACGGTTTCTGCGGTTTGTGCCGTGATTCTGTTAAGGTAACATAGTACTTGATTATCTTAATGTGTTTTGTAAGATGCTCAGTGGATAGATAACCTGACTGTAAGGAGCGCTAGGAGTGCAGCGCTCTTACCGCCACTCCACATCGCTGAACATACCGCCGGAGTCCCTACCGAAATGTCACGGAGAGAAAAGTGAGGAGGCGCATCACACATCAAATGGAAGAAATCAATATGGCCCTGGCATGTCCTCTCTACGGGGGCCCTGAGGTTCCGCCTAGGTTACACACATAGCAACCTTCCACTGCTAAATGGAGATGGTCAAGGATTCAGTTTCAACGCAACAAACTGTCAACCATGTTGTACGTAGGTCAACTTTAGACCCCTTAGCACCACTCACTATCCACAAGGAGCTAATGAACTGTGGCATACTGGTTTATTTCTGGATGTATATGGTGAGGAATATGTACGGAGGTGTGCAGAAGAGGAATTAGCAACACTGTCTAAGAGTAAGTACATCAGTAACTAACTGAAATGATAGCTGTTGGTATTGCTTTTATCCAGCTAACAAGACATGGTCCAAGAATGTAATCCTCTGTTCCCCTTGTGCCTGGGAAGAACATACTCAGGAAGAAAAAAAATGTATGGCCCCTAGGATGCTTGTGAAAAAAACATGTGTTATGGTTTTCTTCCATCGAAAGAGAATCGGACCAAAATGCAGCGTGGTTAATTCGATACATCTTTAATGAAGACAAAACACGAACAATACAAAAACAACAAACGGAACGTGAAAACCTATTCAGCCTCTCTGGTGAACACTAACACAGAGACAGGAACAATCACCCACGAAACACTCAAAAGAATATGGCTGCCTAAATATGGTTCCCAATCAGAGACAACGAAAATCACCTGCCTCTGATTAAGAACCGCCTCAGGCAACCATAGACTTTCCTAGACAACCCTACTCAGCCACAATCCCAATACCTACTAAAACCCCAATACAAAAACACACCACAAAATAAACCCATGTCACACCCTGGCCTGACCAAATAAATAAAGAAAACACAAAATACTAAGACCAAGGCGTGACAACATGTGACAGTGTGTTCCGCAAACACTCTAGAAATTATCACACTCTTACCTATTGACTCAACCAGCTGGGATAGACCAATCAAAATACAAATAACATGATGTGCCACTCACCTTGACTGTAGTCAAGCAACGAAGACGTATCTTTCTAAGTAAGTAAGTAAGTAAGTATATCCATAAACTCTGTGAATAAACTACGGAGGAAAGTGGAAAGTCAGACTAATTTCTATTTTGAGTGGACTATCCCTTTAAACCTACTCAGCTTGCGCAACTTGCACCATTGACAACACATGGTCAGATATACAATATCGACTGTCCCTTTAAACCACTAAGCTAGCCTTAGCTCGACCCAACAAACAGCATGCATACAGAGAGAGATACAAGGCTCAGGTAATATAGCGTTATTAAATCGTATCATATCCCACCCAGTAGGAGCAATAAGTGGTGGGTCCGGGTCATTAGTTATAATTCTATCAATCATCACCCCCAGATCTAAAATGGCATGTTCCACCCCGTGGAACATTTATGCCGTTGTATTCATCCGAGACACACTGAAATTCTTAGCACATGGAACACAAACTCAATTTTCCTGCACCCCCTGATGCATTCTCCTCAAGAGAATGCTCTTTATTTTTGATACAGAGGAAGAGATGTGTGTTAAAGGAGGAGGTAAGGTATTGCCGCCTCTAGCCGCAGGAAAGAATTTAAAAGGGCACATTTTGGAATGACCATGTGCAGACTTCTCAATGGATGTGTCACATCATGCTGTGTTGAATTTGCTGAGCTATTTATCATGTGGTTTGATGTATGGTGTAACACCCTCAGGGAACTCTCATGTTAGATGTTCTTACTTCTTATGGCTGCAGGGGCAGTATTGTACTGCTTGGATGAAAAGGTGCCCAGAGTAAACTGCCTGCTCCTCAGTCCCAGTTGCTAATATATGCATATTATTATTAGTACTGGATAGAAAACACTCTGAAGTTTACATTATTGAACGAATCAAACATTTAATGTGGAACTGGGATTCCTGGGAGTACATTCTGATGAAGATCATCAAAGGTAAGTGAATATTTATAATGTTATTTCTGATTTCTGTTGACTCCAACATGGAGGATATATCTATTTGTTTTCTGAGCGCCATTCTCAGATTATTGCATGGTTTGCTTTTTCCGTAAAGCTTTTTTGAAATCCGACACAGCGGTTGCATTAAGGAGAGGTTTATCTATATTTCCATGTCTAACACTTGTATTTTCATAAAAATTTATAATGAGTATTTCTGTAAACTGATGCGGATCTCTGCAATATCATCGGATGTTTTTGGAACTAGTGAACATAACGCGCCAATGTATACTGAGATTTTTTGATATAACTATGAACTTTATCAAACAAAAGAAAGTAGTTTTATCCCCTTGTTTTGTCCTCTCTCACATTGAAATTGACAACCCCTCACTTTCTTTCTCTCTCTCTCAGTCTAAGTCTTTATTTATACTTCCCATTAAACCAAAGATAGTGAAATACCAGAGTAATGACTTTCACAGGACAGCTACTCAAAGGACCACGTATGGCCGTACTTTCTCCATGATTCAGAGCTTGAGAAAGTCAGTGAAAAGAGAACTGATTGGCTAAGTCAGCATTACATGGCTATTTAGACTGAGATTTTACGGTACCTTTACATGACCCTGTCATTCAAAACAATCCCATGAGACCTTTTGCCAATCAGATCAAGCAATTTCTCTTTAATTTGTGTTGTTAGCAAACACAGTCCGGATTGAGCATGCATGCATACACACACACACAGCTCTACCATAGACCATGACATTAGTAGATGGTGGGGTTGGAGGTGGTTACGGGGCATTAATGAAGGCCTCAACCAGATTCCTGACGGCAGACAGATTGGGAGACTCCAGATTTTGTGTCAAGGAGATTGGTGTAGCGTGGCTCGGTTTCAAGTTTCCTGGTCTCGCCTTCTCTCTCTCTTTCGCTCGCTGTCGCTCAGCCCCTTAACCTTCTGTTTCTCCCTCTCTTCCTCTCTAGCTCCCTCCCCCCCTCTTTTCTTGTCTTCTCTCTGGATCCCTCATCTCCTCAGCCTTCTGGGTCCAGGAGTCTGGCTGTCTGCTCTTTAAATAAAGCTGACCTCAGTTCAGACGCTGGAGCTGCTACTGTCTTTAACTCTGCAGAGGAACTGAAGGAGCTCCGTTTACACACACAAATGTGTGCGTGTTAATAGTATGTGTGTGTGTGGGTGTTTATAGTGTGTGTGTGTGTTTATAGTGTGTGTTTATTGTGTGTGTGTGTGTGTGTGTGTGTGTGTGTGTGTGTGTGTGTGTGTGTGTGTGTGTGTGTGTGTGTGTGTGTGTGTGTGTGTGTGTGTGTGTGTGTGTGTGTGTGTGTGTGTGTGTGTGTGTGGAAGGGAGTGAGGCGAATGGACTTTATTGAGAGCACAAGTACATATTTACATATTCACTCCCTCACTTGTGGTTAGACGGAGGCATGTGGTCTATTACACACACCCTATTACACACACACGCACGCGCACACACACACACACACACACACCCACACACACACACAGCAACAACAAATCCACTTGTCTCTGACAACGCATTAAAATGCAGACACTGTCAAACTTTCAACAATGCACCATTTCAAATTATACAGTGGGGCTGCTTATAATTTGCATTCTAAATTGCCTAACGGGAGATCCAAACCATCAAGCATTTTGCAAATGTCTTTCCTAACAGGGGAATAGATGGATCAGGTGCTGCAGAGGACGCAAATTATGCATGAAACAAAAACACAGAGAGACAATGGGGAGGGAGAAACAAGCAAATGTCAACGTTGAAATGTTAATGGCATGTTAAGATCATGTTAAGCTCCGCTGGGGAATCATTTCAGCTCAGAAATACAAAATCAATGTACCTTCAGCACAGTGGAATACATTGTGTACTCACACACACACACACACACACACACACACACACACACACACACACACACACACACACACACACACACACACACACACACACACACACACACACACACACACACACACACACACACACACACACACACAGAGACACATGCAAAAGGTGTTGAAGGATGGCCAAGAAGATCATCAAGGATCATCAGTCACCTGAGCCACAGACTGTTCACTTGGCAACTGTCCGATGGGGACCGAGAGACCAGAAAACAGCTTCTATTACCAGGCCATCAGACTGAACAGCCATTACTAGGAGTCTACCAGGTGATGCCCACTCACTCACACAAAATACACACACACACACACACACACACACACACACACACACACACACACACACACACACACACATGTTATAGAGACATTAAACCACTGAATCATTTCCCATTCAACACTGTGTATTTAAATACTGTATTTTCAATACTAATATTTCTACTACTGTACATTGCATTTTAGTTACATTGCTTATACACACTGCATATGTATTTATATACTGGACTCTTGACACAGCTCACTCTAGGAATGAATGACATTTTTGAATTGAATGAAATGAATGAATATAATTACATTTCCGTGTCAAATCGCCTCATGGCAACCCATCCCTTATGGGATTAATTGACACATAAACAAAGATTACAATAATTCCCTGTGGTAATTAAACAATGATTCAATCTGCATTGCGCATCGCATGAAGAGTGAACAAAATGTAAGGTAAAAATCAATACACAATAGTAAATAAGGTTATCCAAACATTACATGCCTAGAACAGTACAATAATGTACATACATACATACACACACAACATATACAGATAAATAAACATAGAAAAAAAGAAACGGAAGGCATTTGAACCCAGTCTGGCACAAAGAGAAGATTCTTATGGGAGACAAGCCTATACACAATCTATATACACACGTGCATTTACCACATAGAAGATTCATATGGGAGACAAGCCTATACACAATTTTTATACACACGTGCCATTTACCACATAGAAGCTGAATATTTTTACAAATTATAGGTAGCCCTTTTTCTTTTATTCCAGGCTTTAAATATTCCGCAAACGGAAATACACAATGGACAAAAAAACATTCATCCTCATCGCTCAGCCACATAATGCCATGCCAAGGTATATCTGGTGTACTTTCTGGAATAAGTCGTGGTAGAAAGGGCATTAGAGGATCAAATGAGTTTCATTCTCTATTTCTTCAAGGTCACAATAGTTACATAGTCTTCCTCTTCCATTTCACCACAATACCTGTTTCAATACGCAGAGGCAATATCCCTAATCTGACCTGTTTCAATACGCAGAGGCAATATCCCTGATCTGACCTGTTTCAATACGCAGAGGAAATATCCCTGATCTGACCTGTTTCAATACGCAGAGGCAATATCCCTGATCTGACCTGTTTCAATACGCAGAGGCAATATCCCTGATCTGACCTGTTTCAATACGCAGAGGCAATATCCCTGATCTGACCTGTTTCAATACGCAGAGGAAATATCCCTGATCTGACCTGTTTCAGTATGCAGAGGCAATATCCCTAATCTGACCTGTTTCAATACGCAGAGGCAATATCCCTGACCTTACCTGTGTCAATACGCAGAGGCAATATCCCTGATCTGACCAGTTTCAGTACACAGAGGCAATATCCCTGATCTGACCTGTTTCAATACACAGAGGAAATATCCCTGATCTGACCTGTTTCAATACGCAGAGGAAATATCCCTGATCTGACCTGTTTCAATACGCAGAGGCAATATCCCTGATCTGACCTGTTTCAATAAGCAGAGGCAATATCCCTGATCTGACCTGTTTCAATAAGCAGAGGCAATATCCCTGATCTGACCTGTTTCAATACGCAGAGGAAATATCCCTGATCTGACCTGTTTCAATAAGCAGAGGCAATATCCCTGATCTGACCTGTTTCAATAAGCAGAGGCAATATCCCTGATCTGACCTGTTTCAATAAGCAGAGGCAATATCCCTGATCTGACCTGTTTCAATAAGCAGAGGCAATATCCCTGATCTGACCTGTTTCAATAAGCAGAGGCAATATCCCTGATCTGACCTGTTTCAATACGCAGAGGAAATATCCCTGATCTGACCTGTTTCAATACGCAGAGGAAATATCCCTGATCTGACCTGTTTCAATAAGCAGAGGCAATATCCCTGATCTGACCTGTTTCAATAAGCAGAGGCAATATCCCTGATCTGACCTGTTTCAATACGCAGAGGCAATATCCCTGATCTGACCTGTTTCAATACGCAGAGGCAATATCCCTGATCTGACCTGTTTCAATACGCAGAGACAATATCACTGATCTGACCTGTTTCAGTACGCAGAGGCAATATCCCTGACCTTACCTGTTTCAATACGCAGAGGCAATATCCCTGACCTTACCTGTTTCAATACGCAGAGGCAATATCCCTTATCTTACCTGTGCACATTGCTTTTAGGTAGGTTATACATAATATATCTCTCACACACAAATTCACACTTAATAAAAACAAAATATCCTCAATTTGGGTTTACGATTAATCTCCTCCATCCATTTTTTCTTTCATATTGCATCAACAGTTGTGTTTTAGTCTCCCGTAATTTGTTTATTACGTACAGATGTTCACAGTCAGAATGTAGAAAAAGGTCAGATATTTCAGTTGCCCAGGCTCCCCCTATGGATAGATCCCACTGAAAAATGTTACTAGCTATTCTGGCATATCTAACAGTCTATTCCAAAGTCTCACCATGCATTCCTTCCATCTCACCTCACAGGGTTCCCAGAACACGTGTGGACACCTAAACAGTAATGTACAGCTCTGTTATGGACATGTTCATTTTTAAAATACCTCTTAGCACCCCACACTCCTGCTGAATAGTCCAGAGCAGGACTCACGCATGTCTAATACAGTTTAGAATACGCAGCGCAACCAATATCTTTCAGTGGTTTTATTTTTCCTATAACTCCCCTTAGAGCTCTACTCGCTGAGTCGGCCAGGGCAGATGGTCCGTATAGAAAGGTAAAATGTTCATCAATAAAAATTCCCAAATATTTATAATTGCTAGTAAACTCAAGAAGAGAACTTCTCTTAGTACCTGGTTTCTAAAAGTCATTATCTGTGTTTTTGTCTGGTTGAGTCTCCATCTTTTACACCAACAGACTGCACATAATAACATGTTCTGCAGGTCTTGTTCTGTTTCTGCCATCTAAATAATATCATCAGCTTACAAAAAGATACTTAGCATTTCATCATCATATCTTACTCCAATATTTAACTGTTTAGTTTCTTTTGGCAAATCATTTCTACACACAGCAAACACACCGCCCGACACAATGACAGCTATTGTTGGGTAGACAGTCGAGAATGCATGTGCGCAGGAGTGGCACATGGGGATGTGTGAAACTTACTCCTCGGCCTGAAGTGTCCCTGCTTGTGCCAGCGAATAGTTAGCTTTTCGCACGGCGCCGACTGCTAAGACGCCTCAGGAGGGTTGCCACGTGCACTAGCACGAGTTTGCGCCAGGTACGGGCCGAATCGGGAGGAAGTGGGCCTCGCAAGCGTGACGTCCTTTACACAGGCATAGGCCCACACATACACACAAACCAAGTGACTCACCCCTTGTTGGATAGAAAAGCAAGAAAACGCATGCACACCTGCGTGCACGTGCCCACATACACACACACTCACGCACACCCACGTGTGCGCACACACACAGTCACTCGACCCTTGTTGGACAGACAGGTGAGGAGCAAGCAGCGACTCGCCCTCACACACTATTGTACTTGTCTGCTAAACACAGCAGAGGATGATGGTGGTTGCTGTGTTGAGGGAATGTATGAATTATTTCTGTCGGTCATTCTACAATCATTGAATCCACCTACACCCCACGACTGCTTTCTGCTTGTACAGATTGTGTTGCCCAGGTCAGAAACCTGCTGCGTCTTTTTCAGGCGATGCATCTCACTGTGGGTCATTCAACAATGTGATGAAAAATGGGATTTTCCCTTTTCCCATGGCCTGAGCTTGGCCCGAACAACGCATCCCTTAAAGGCATTGGAGTGCGCAAGTCTTGCGTGGCCCCGTTGGTAGACCATGGTGCTTACGATGTCAGGTGTATACGTTTGTTTCCCGCCGGGGCCACCTGCTAAATGGTGAATATGATATTGTGTTATGTGTGACGTTAAAACATTTCAGTCACTTTTGGGGACACAGTCAATATAAACTGGGAATCAATATGAACTACAGTCACTATAAATGTATTGTGAAACATGCTGAACCCCATGAATGTCTATGCGGGAAAACCCATGGCTGTATACTGTATATCCTAAAGTAATTATGTGGTGATTATTATAGGAACTTTTCAGATGAGGTCAATATTCATAACAGGAGAACACCACCCATAGAGTCACTTGTTGTGACAAAACATGCTGAATCACTGGGTGCGTTTACATGCACACTGATAATTCGATGGTAAACTGATTATGGCAGTAGGCAGAGTATGGAAATGGTCATGTAAACACCTTAGTCTGCTTATCTTAATCAGCCTAATGTCATAATCGAAGTAAGCATACGCCAATCGAGACGCCTGGTCTTTCTGAGCAAATTGCTCCCGAGCGGCACAGAGGTCTACGGAACTGCATCTCAATGCAAGAGGTGTCACTGTAGTCTCTGGTTTGAATCCAGGCTGCATCCCATCAGGCTGTGGTTGGGAGTCCCACAAGGCCACGCACAATTGGCCCAGCGTCGTCCAGGTTAGGCCGGGGTGTAGGCCGTCACGATAAATCAGATTTTGTTCTTTAACTGACTTGCCTAGTTAAATTAAAATAAAGTCAATTATTCGGAGATGTAAACAGCTTAATCAGCATTCCAGTGGTGTGTTTGATCTGTGCATGTACCAGCAACAGGTGGGCAATGTAACAGCTTTCTTCTGTGGACGAAGGATTGGACCAAAGCACAACGTGAACACTACAAAACAACAAATGTGAAAAAAACGAAACAGTCCGATCTGGTGCATAGACACAAAGACAGAAGACAATCACCCACAAAATACCCAAAGAACATGGCTGCCTAAATATGGTTCCCAATCAGAGACAACAATAAACACGTGCCTCTAATTGAGAACCAATCTAGGCAACCATAGACTTACATAAACACCTAGACCAGACAACACCCCATAAACAAACAAAACCCCTAGACTAGACAAAACACATAAATCTCCCATGTCACACCTTGACCTAACCAAATTAATAAAGAAAACAAAGATAAGGCCAGGGCGTGACAGGCAAGCCTCCCATATGTCTGAGTGAAGTGAGTTTGGAAAAACTGAAAGTGTTAGTTTTAGTTTTCACATGCAAACGTTATGCCCCAACTCAGAATCGAATAGTCTTCGTGAAAATAACCACTGTCACCGTGCTCACTGTCTCCACCTCTTAACTTGGCCACACTACCCCAGTGACGCACAACAGAAACGCATTGACTTTGTGGTTTGACCCATAGAACAAGACCACCAGCGAGAGAAAGAGAGAGAGAGAGCTAACTTGTCAGAAAGAGAACTAGGAAATAACATGTCACCCAGGCTAAAAAAAAACAACCATCCTCTCACTGCAGACGTGTCAATACTTTCACATTCAAGTGTCGCTGGGAGCGTTGAATAACGGCTGTCAAATCAGTCGCTCGTCATACAGCCGTCCCCAGAAGTCATGCAAAATTGTAAAAAAAATCCTCAGCAGAAAGTGTCACCAGTATCATGACAGGCTCTTTGATTGTGAGTCACAGCTGACGTTTAAAACCGACTGCAATGCATTCACAGAAGACCTGGGTTCACATGCTATTCACAAATAACTGTAAATATCTGGGCTTGACTGAGCTTGCCTGTCTTAATGGACTAATAGAATAGTCCCACAACTGTAATCGTCACCTAGAACTGCAGGCAGGCTAAAGCAAACATATAAAGGATTTTGGCGATTTCAAATAGTGGTTGAACCCAGCTCTGATCCAGACAATTTGGCATTCAGGGGAGGTGGTTAATTACATTTCCAAGGTGTTACTCACCACCTCTCAAGGTGCTTTGTTCAGCGAAACACCGGGCGAAAAGAGACTTTAAAGCGTAAAACCCTGAGGGTTTTAACGGTACACCACACTACAACTAAAGGGTGATACAGGGTAGCCTAGTGGTTAGAGCTTTGGACTAGTAATCGGAAGGTTGCGAGTTCAAACCCCCAAGCTGACAAGGTAAAAATCTGTCATTCTGCCCCTGAACAGACAGTTAACCCAGTGTTCCCAGGCCATCATTGAAAATAAGAATGTGTTCTTAACTGACTTGCCTGGTTAAATAAAGGTAAAATAAAAAAATAAAAAATAAAAATACTGTGTAGCAAGTGTTTTCTACCAGGTGATGAATGAGCTAGTGTATTTGTAGCAGTTTTGATAGAAAGTACATTTCCTTTTCAACAGAAATGTTCAAAGGCCCTCCAAATACAGATGTCATTTGATACCCAAGCATGGCTGGCCCTCACCTGTCCTAAAATACCAAATACCATCAAACATAGGGTCAAAGCAGGGTCATTTCGTTTGAGTTATTTAGCAAACCCTCTTATTCAGAGCGACTTACAGGAGCAATTAAGGCGACATGCCTTGCATCAACATATTCACCATCTTATAGCAGCTTATAGCTCGTTTTAATAAAGAGGCGTGCGCGAAAGGTGTTCTCATGTGTTCTACACTCCAGCTGCCTGTTTGGCTGGGGCTGTGACTGGATTGTCACAACACATACCGTTTACTGAATACTACTTTAGTACTGTACTAACAGCACTAAAAGCCTTCTAAATAATATGAGAATTCTGTGAAAAAGGTATTCTGGTGATGGTTATTTGATCAGGGCTTTGAGCTAATTATCATTAATGTACTACAATATGTACACTGAACAAAAATATAAATGCAACTTTTAAAGTGTTGGTCCCATGTTTCATGAGCTGAAATAAAGGACCCCATAAATGTTCCATATGCAGAAAAATATTATTTCTCTCAAATTCTGTGCACAAATTAGTTTACAACACTATTATTAAGCATTTATCCTTTGACAAGATAATCCATCCACCTGACAGGTGTGGCATATCAAGAAGCTGATTAAACAGCATCATCATTATACAGGAGCACCTTGTGCTGTGGACAATAAAAGGCCACTCTAAAATGTGCTTTTTTGCAACACAACACAATGCCACAGATGTCTCAAGGTGCAATTAGCATGCTGACTGCAGAAATGTCCACCAGAGCTGTTTCCAGAGAATTGAATGTTAATTTCTCTACCATAAACTGACTCCAATGGCATTTTAGAGAATTTGGCTGTACGTCCATCCGGCCTCACAACCGCAGAACATGTGTATGGCGTTGTGTGGGAGAGCGGTTTGCTGATGTCAACTTTGTGAACAGAGTGCCCCATGGTGGTGGTGGGGTTATGGTAAGGGCAGGCATAAGCTACGGACAATGAACACAATTGTATTTTATTGATTGCAACTTGAATGCACAAAGATACTGTGACGAGATCCTGAGGCCCATTGTCGTGCTATTCATCCGCTTCATTACCTCATGTTTTAGCATAATAAGGCACAGCCCCATGTCACAAGGATCTGTATACAATTCCTGGAATCTGAAAAATGTCCCGGTTCTGCCATGGCCTGTATACTCACCAGACATGTCACCCGTTGAGCATGTTTGGGATGCTCTGGATCAACATGTACGATGGCGTGTTCCAGTTCCCGCCGATATCCAGCAACTTCTCACAGTTATTGAAGAGGAGTGGGACAACATTCCACAGGCCACAACCAACAGCCTGATCAACTTGTGCTGCATGAAGAAAATGGTGGTCACACCAGATACTGACTGGTTTTCTGATCCACGCCACTACTTTTTTTTAAGGTATCTGTGACCAACAGATGCATATCTGTATTCCCATTGAAGTGAAATCCATAGATTAGGACCTAATGAATTTCTTTCAATTGACTGATTTCCTTATATGAAATGTAAATCTGTGAAATTGTTGTGGCTGAGATGTTGTTGCTCCAAGACGTTTCCCCTTCAAAACAACAAAAATTACAGTTGACCGAGGCAGCTCTAGTAGGGCAGACATTTGACGAACTGATTTGTTTTCAAAGGTGTCATCCTGTGACGACGTCACGTTAGAAGTCACTGAGCTCTTCAGTAAGGCCATTCTACAGCAAATGTTTGTCTATGGAGATTGCATAGCGGTGTGCTCAATTCTATACACCTGTCAGCAACGGTGTGGCCGAAATAGCCGAATCCACTCATTTGAAGGGGTGTCCACATACTTTTGCATATAAAGTGTATGAGGCTTCGACCAGGGAGAGAGAGCAGGAACAGAACGAGGTGCTGGACTGACAGGTGGTATGTCTTCGCTTTGTCATTATGGACTATTGTGTTGTAGGTTGATGAGTATTTTTATGTTATTTGATCCATTTTAGAATAAGGCTGTAACGTAACAAAATGTGGAAAAGCGGAGGGGATCTGAATACTTTACGAATGCACTGTGTGGTCTATGAGGCTTTCACCAGCGAGAGTGAGCAAGAATAGAATGAGGTGCTGGACTGACAGGGCTGGAGGCTGGCCGTCTGTTCGTCCACAGAGCAGCAGTCACAACAGAGACTGCCACTGGAGAGGAAGAGCACACCAGGGAAAACCCACAGCTCAGCCCATAGGGTTTCCATATATAACCTTCTACCACATTGGCCCAGATTCACTGAACATGAATACAAACAATCTTAAAGATGTATATTTCTCAAATGTGTCAGTATGAGTGCACCCTGAGGTGAACTTCAAAATGTGCCAAGCAAGTGACGTAGTTATGTCCTAGAACGGGTTAGTTGGCACTGATGACTCGTCTAAAAAGAGCAAAGACAACTCTCTACGATACTGTAATAGTAGTCACATCATGACCCATAACCCATAGCTGCTAACACTGTGCTGCGCAGCTGGTAAAACAGCATCGGGCCAATCATGTCTTCATCCGAAATGCCTTTTGACGATTGCTTTTGTTCCACACGCTCTCATCTACCACATGGACGATTCACGGCGTCCTAGACCATCAGAAACGGCTGCAGAAGGCAACCAGCTGGTGGAGTGGAAAGGTCTCAGAGGGAGAGCAGCCTCCTGCAGTTTCAGGGGTTCATAATTAACGCACCCCGTGCCAGTTTCCCTCCAACACCGCCAGAGTAAAAGACTTGAAAGCTTTGGAAAGTCAGAGAGTAGATCAAAGCTGTGGAGGCACTTAGACAGAAAGACACCAACTTTTCATACACCGCTTAACACTTGTCACCAATTGGACATGGGCTGGAATCACTCCATCACTCCTTAACAAAAAAACAGATCAGGTGGCTTCGTCACAAAATGCCACCCTATAGTGCACACCAGGGCCCTGGTCAAAAGTAGTGCATTAAATTGGGAATAGGGTACAATTTGGGACGCAGATGGTAAATGGGGAGGATGTCGTGAATGTTTCGGTTTCACACCAGATTCGGTCACAATGAGTGGAGTTGATTAGTTTTGCCCCAAGACAGCATTAAGGTGGACAGCAAAAGTGTTGGTGGAAGCCACAAAAATGGAAGGAAAGAAGGAAGGACAGAAGGAATTAGCAACAGCAAAGATGATCTATTATATTGACAAGATAGTTGAGTGACCGCTCTATCAATGGAAATACATGTCCTCAAATGTGGAAGGCAGGCAGAATGAGGCGAGATCAGGTGGTACCATTCTTGCCAAAGAGAAGGCATAAACAATGCCTGAACAACAGTCAGAACTCCGTTAAGAAGTAGGCTAATTGATCAAATAAGCCTCACATAGCAAATTAGCAATTACATTTTTTGTTTACCAAATTTGACACTCTCTCTTTGACCTCCACACAAAAAATACCTCACTTCCTTATTTTCGAGGACAGATTTAGAGTAGATTAAACCCTCTCACTTTACCTCTTCCTCTCTGTATACCTGGGCAAGGAGAAGTAGTGTGGGTCGTGATGTGATTGAGACACACTGGGGAAGAAGAAATCACTCAGGCTGAATGATAGAGAGATGCATGAGTGTAGAGATCCACATTGGGGTGAGGAATGGATTTCCTTCATGTGTTTGCTAAATATTTGGATCAGATGAAGACTTGATGGAGAGCAATTCTAACGCTAGCGCCGGCTATTACTGCCACTGAGCTTAAACGCCCTTGACAAATTCTCCCACTGCAGAGCAAGTCAGCACCAACTGCTAAGAAAGGAAAACTTTAGGGGTGATTTTGAGAACCTGTCTCCTCCACCATTATAACAGTCATCAGTGCTGACGAGGCTCAGACCAAACAGACAGGGGAACGTCTCTGAACCATCTGTCGCCAGACAGTCAATGCCAAGCCAGCATCCTCAACATCCTTTTACTGAAAGCCCAATATGCTTTTGTTAGCTGTTTCTGTATATCCTAACTGGCATATTGCTTAATTTGTATCGCTGCTGTTTTGGATTCTCTCCTCAGGGAAGTTGTTCTAATTTATGTTTCCATCCTGTTTATATAGGAAGTGACTCTCTCTCCAAAAACAAGGAGACAGTGGAATCGTATTACTGCTATGTCCATGGTTACAGTAAATCGCCACCACGACAGCAGATTAATGACAGTGATCAGGTTGATAGAGCTTCCCTACATCTGCAGGATGCTTTATCTCCATTCTCTCTGGTTGTACTCTTCCTGTATGATCAAGGAGAGGGAGAGAAGCTGCCTGAAGTCTGAATGAATGACCAGGGGGGAAATATTAGTCTTATCTCTGAATTCTCTCAACAGGAATTATGATAAATGTTGACAAGAGGAGGAGAGGGGATATTTACAGTGCCTTCAGAAAGTATTCACAGCCCTTGACATTTTCTTGTGTTACAAAGCGGGATTAAAATGGATTGAATTGTCATTTTTGTCAACGATCTACACAAAATACTAACGTCAAAGTGGAAGAAAAATAATCTTTCAAAACAAAATGTATGGAAAATAAAACACTAATACTGTCGATCTTGTATTACAGCTCTGCACACCTGGATTGAACAATTTTTGCCTATTATTATCTTAACAATTCTTCAAGCTCTTCAATGCCTTCTTAATATAATAATAATATATGCCATTTAGCAGACGCTTTTATCCAAAGCGACTTACAGTCATGTGTGCATACATTCTACGTATGGGTGGTCCCTGGAATCGAACCCACTACCCTGGCGTTACAAGCGCCATGCTCTACCAACTGAGCTACAGAAGGACCAAATTGTAGTGTATATTTGCCCTTGTGCTTTATGTAATTGTCCTGCTGAAAGGTTTACTTGTCTCCCAGTGTCTGCTGGAAAGCAGACTGAAACAAGTTTCCCTCTAGGACTTGCCTGTGATTAGCTCTCGTTTATTTTTATCCATCCACCTGATAGGTGTGTCATATCAAGAAATGGCATGATCATTACACAGGTGCACCTTGCGCTGTGGACAATAATTTTTTGTTCCAAAACACAATACCACAGATGTCTCAAGTGTTGAGGGAGAGTGGAATTGGCATGTTGACTGCAGGAATGTCCACCAGAGCTGTTTCCAGAGAATTGAATGTTCATTTTTCTACCATAAGCCATCTCCAATGTCATTTTACAGAATTTGGCAGTACGTCCAACTGGCCTCACAGTCTCAAAGTCAACAGTGAAGAGGCAACTCCGGAATAATGGTCTTCTAGGCAGATGTAACGCCGTTCTTCGTTTGTAGAAAGAGAGTCGGACCGAAATGCAGCGTGGTGGTTACTCATGTCTTTAATGAAAGAATAGCGATACATGAAAATAACTGAAAGATACAAAAAACAACAAACGGAACGTGAAACCTAATACAGCCTATCTGGTGAACACTACACAGAGACAGGAACAATCACCCACGAAATACAAAGCGAAACCCAGGCTACCTAAATACGGTTCCCAATCAGAGACAATGAGAATCACCTGACTCTGATTGAGAACCGCCTCAGGCAGCCAAGCCCATACAACACCCCTACTCAGCCGCAATCCCAATAACCACAAAACCCCAATACGAAATACAACAAAACAAACCCATGTCACACCCTGGCCTGACCAAACAATCAACGAAAACACAAAACACTAAGACCAAGGCGTGACAGCAGAGCTGCAAATAGAAATAAAAGATAAAGATGGGTAAAAGAACATAGACACTGAACAGAGGAACTCTGCCTAGAAGGCCAGCATCCCAGAGTCACCTCTTCACTGTTGACGTTGAGACTGGTGTTTGTGGGTACTATTTAATGAAGCTGCCAGTTGAGTACTTGTGAGGTGATTGTTTCTCAAACTAGACACTCTAATGTACTTGTCCTCTTGCTCAGTTGTGCACCGGGGCCTCACACTCATCTTTCTATTCTGGTTAGAGCCAGTTTGCGCTGTTCTGCGAAGGGAGTAGTACACAGCGTTGTACGAGATCTTCAGTTTCTCGCATGGAATAGCCTTTATTTCTCAGAACAAGAATAGACTGACGAGTTTCAGAAGACAGGTCTTTGTTTCTTGCCATTTTGAGCCTTTAATCGAACCCACAAATGATGCTCCAGATACTCAACTAGTCTAAAGGCCAGTTTTATTGCTTCTTTAATTAGCACAACAGCTTCCAGCTGTGCTAACAGCATTGCAAAAGGGTGTTCTAAGGGTCAATTAGCCTTTTAAAATGATACATTTAGATTAGCTAACACAACGTGCCATTGGAACAGAGGAGTGATGGTTGCTGATAATGGGCCTCTGTACACCTATGTAGATATTCCATTAAAAAATGTGCCGTTTCCAGCTACAATAGTCATTTACAACATTAACAATGTCTACACTGTATTTCTGATCAATATGAAGTTATTTTAATGGACAAAAAATGTTTTTCTTTCAAAAACAAGGCCATTTCTAAGTGACCTCAAACTTTTTAACGGTACTGTACGTATTCAGACCCTTTGCTATGAGACTCGAAATTGAGCTCAGGTGCATCCTGTTTCCATTGATCATCCTTAAGATGTTTCTACAAGTTGATTGGAGTCCATCTGTGGTAAATCCAATTTATTGGACATGATTTGGAAAGGCACACACCTAACTATATAAGGTCCCACAGTTGACAGTGCATGTCAGAGTAAAAACCAAGCCATTAGGTCGAAGGAATTCTCCGTAGAGCTCCGAGACAGAATTGTGTCAAGGCACAGATCTAGGGAAGGGTACCCAAAACATTTCTACAGCATTGAAGGTCCTCAAGAACAAAGTGGCCTCAATCATTCTTAAATGGAAGAAGTTTGGAACAACCAAGACTCTTCCTAGAGTTAGCCACCCAGCCAAACTGAGCAGTCAGGGGTGAAGGGCCTTGGTCAGGGAGGTGACAGAGCTGTAGAGTTCCTCTGTGGATATTGGAGAACTTTCCAGAAGGACAACAATCTCTGCAGCACTCCACCAATCAGGCCTTTATTGTAGAGTTTCCAGATGGAAGCCACTTCACAGTAGAAGGCACATGACAGTACGCTTGGAGTTTTCCAAAATTGCACCTAAAGACTCTCAGACCATGAGAAACAAGAATCTCTGGTCTGATGAAACCAAGATTGAACTCTTTGGCCTGAATCACAAGTGTCATGTTTGGAGGCAACCTGGAACCATCCCTACGTTGGAGCATGGTGGAGGAAACCTGGAACCATCCCTACGGTGAAGCATGGTGGTGGCAGCATCATGCTGTGGGGGTGTTTTTCAGTGGTAGGGAATGGGAGACAGGATTGAGGCAAAGATGAACGGAACAAAGTACAGAGAGGTCCTTGGTGAAAACTTGCTCCAGAGCACTCATGACCTATGACTGGGGCGAAGGTTCACCTTTCAACAGGTCAATGACCCTAAGCATGCAGCAGAAACAACGCACGTGTGGCTTCGGGACAAGTCTCTGAATGTCCTTGAGTGGCCCAGCCAGAGCCCGGACTTGAACTCGATCGAACATCTCTGAAGAGACTTGAAAATAGCTGTGTAGCAGCGCTCCCCAATACAAGCTGACAGAGTTGGAGAGGATCTGCAGAGAAGAATGGAAGAAACTCCCCAAATCAGGTTTACCAAGCTTGTAGCGTCATACCCAAGAAGACTTGAGGCTGTAATTGATGCCAAAGGTGCTTCAACCAAATACTGAGCAAAGTGTCTGAATGCTTATGTAAATGTAATGTTTCGTTTTTTTTATATATATTATCAAAAATCTCTAAACCTGTTTCTGCTTTCTCATAATGGGGTATTGTGTGTACATTGATGATGAAAAAAAAATATTAAGTACATTTTAGAATAAGGCTGTAACCTAACAAAATGTGGAACAGTCAAGGGGTCTGAATACTTTCGAAGGCAGGGTATTATGAACTTGGTCGGGGTCTCAATTTACTGTGGAGATTCAAATAATAGATTATACAAGGTGCAAATTCGAAATGTAGTTGTACATCAGCAGTCACTCTGAAAACTGCTACATTTTCTCCGACGCGCCATGGCAGAATTGCAGGAAATTAACATTAAAACTCTCTGTCACGAGTAACATCAAAAGCATCCACCATCAAAATCATTCACTTCGACTACTTTGGTATTGTGAATCCACCTCCTTGGAAAATAAGAATATTAACAGAATGTTCTGGATGTTGTTGCTAAAGATTTGAAAATGAACTTGACGTCAAACTTATCAGCTGGGGTTTCCCTAACCCTAATTATGAGAAGTGGTTCTCTTTGCCCAGTAGAGGTGCTACCTATTATTATTATTTTTTACTGCTGGTTAAATCATGAAAATGCAACAGTGAGAGATTACTGCTGAGAGTTAAATCAGCAGATTCTACTTCCCTAGCCATCTGAGGGTGGTGAGCCAGAGCTTTGAAGAAGAGGAAGTGGGAGAAGACCAGGCGAGGTAGGATCCAGTGCAATGGAAAGGTGGTGCCAGGAATATGATAAGAATGCAGATAGAGGGTATAGATTTTTTGCTTATCTCTGCAGCTAACCTGGATTTCAGATGCACATTTTTCTTTATGCTAATTTATATATCTAGATCTTTTTATTTTATTTATCCTTTGTTTAACTAGGCAGGTCAGTTAAGAACAAATTCGTATTTACAATGACGGCCTACCCCGGCCAAACCCTAACCCGGACGACGCCAGGGCCAGTTGTGCGCCGCCCTTACAGACAGAGTGATATGAATGAATGTCACGCTGACACCTTGTCACGTCCTGACCTTAGTTCCTTTCTTATGTCTCTATTTTAGTTTGATCGGGGCGTGAGTTTGGCCTGGTATGGTTCCCAATCAGAGGCAGCTGGCAATCGTTGTCTCTGATTGAGAACCATACTTAGGCAGCCTGTTTTCCCACTATGTGTGTGGGTAGTTATTTTCTATTTCGTGTTTTTGTTACACCTTGCAGAACTGTTCGTTTGTCGGTTTGTTGTTTTTGTTCGAGTATTCATCTTTATTAAAATCCTTATGAATACGCTGCACTTTGGTCCTCTTCTCCTTCTCCCAACGACAATTGTTACAGAACTACCCACCCCCAAAGGACCAAGCAGCGTGGTAAAGAGGAGCAGCGCTATAAGGAGGAATGGACATGGGAGGACATTCTGGACAGCAAGGGATCCTACACATGGGAGGAGATCCTGGCCGGAAGGGATCGCCTCCCATGGGAACAGGTGGAGGCAGCCAGGAGAGTGGAGGCAGCAGGAAAAGGAAGCCAGCGATTTGAGGGAACACGGCTGGCGAGGAAGCCCTAGAGGCATCCCCAAAAATGTATTGGGGGAGGGGGGCACACGGGGAGATTGGCGGAGTCAGGTAGGAGACCTGAGCAAACTCCCCGTTCTTACCGGGTGGGGCGTCGTACTGGTCAGGCACCGTGTTATGCGGTGGAGCGCACGGTATCGTGCACGTTCACAGCCTGGTACGTTACATCGCAGCTCCTCGAATTGGCTGGGCT
The DNA here is from genome assembly GCF_023373465.1 of Oncorhynchus keta. NCBI lineage: Eukaryota > Metazoa > Chordata > Actinopteri > Salmoniformes > Salmonidae > Oncorhynchus > Oncorhynchus keta. Next base: position 44,607,268 of record NC_068449.1, on the reverse strand, counting down.
AGAGTGGGCATTAAGCCAGGAGGGATGAAGCCGGCTCAGTGCATCTGGTCTCCAGTGCTTCTCCTCTGCCCAGGTTATCCTGCACCAGCTCTGCACACTTTGTCTCCAGTGCGTCTGCACAGCCCTGTGCGTCCTGTGACTGCGCCCCGCACATGCAGGGCCAAAGTCACCATCCAGCCAGGACGGGTTCTGCAGGCCCTTCGTTCAAAACCTCCAGTGCACCTCCACGGCCCGGTCTATCCTGTGTCTCCTCCGAGGACCAGGCGGTCTCTCCGTCTCCTCCCTCCAGGTGCTCCCGCCTGTCCAGCGCTTCCAGAGCCTCCCTCCTGTCCAGCGCTTCTAGAGCCTCCCTCCTGTCCAGCGCTTCCGGAGCCTCCCTCCTGTCCGGAGCCTCCCATTGCCGCCCGTCACACTGTCGGAGCCGCCCTTCACTCCGGCGCCGCCGGAGTCTCCCGCCTGTCCGGCGCAGCCGGAATTTCCCTTTTATTCAGGGCCCGCTGCAAGGGTCCCCAGTCCGAGGTCGGTAGCGAGGGTCACTGCTCCATAGGCGCCACTTAAGTGGGCCAAGACTATGGTGGAGTGGGGTCCACGTTCCGCACCAGAGCTGCTACCGCGGACAGATGCCCCCCCAGACCCTCCCCTATGGGTTTAGGTTTTACGGCCGGAGTCCGCACCTTTGGGGGAGGTACTGTCCCACCCTGAACGTAGATTGCTTAGTATGTTTCTATTTTTAGTTTGGTCAGGGTGTGATGTAGGTGGGTATTCTATGTTATAGGTCTGGGTTTTCTTTTTCTATGTGTTTGGCCTGGTATGGTTCTCAATCAGAGTCAGCTGTCTATCGTTGTCTCTGATTGAGAGCCATACTTAGGCAGCCTGTTCTCCCATTTTGAGTTGTGGGTGATTATTTTCCGTTTCAGTGTTTTCACCATACGGGACTGTTTCGGTTTTCCTTTATTCTTTTGTTCGTTTGTATTCAGTGTTTGGTTTATTAAAAGGCATCATGAACACGTACCACGCTCCGCTTTGGTCTACTCCTTCCACCAACGAGAATCGTTACACTCCTGGTGTAGCTGAATGATGATAACGTGGTAGAGTTCAAAGTCAAAAGTATAACTACTTGTTGAAACATAACATTATACTAATGCTTCATTCTATGAGGGAGATGTTAAAGACAGGTTCTGATTGTTCCATCTGTATTCGTTCAGGCTTGTGATTGGATTGCAGATAGAACTTCTTGGTTTTAGATTTTTTTTACACCTAAAATTTGCTTGAAAAAAAATCTATCTTCGCAGGCATATGAAGAACAATGTAAAGATCAATTATGTGTGACTAACACATTTTTGACTAAAATGTCAGGCAGAACCTTATAATCCCAAGGTATTGACATGTCATACTCTTCTTGGCCAGACAGCATCAGATACATGGGTTACACACACAGTACTAAGACAGTGGGGCGCTGTTTCTCTCACTCGGATGCGCTCTACGTTGAGATGGATGAGTCTTGCTGTCGGTGTGTGTCTTGGGAAAAATTATCAACCAATTGTATCTCAGAATTTCACTGGGGTGGCAAATCAGATGGTTTTTTTTGGGGGGGGGGGGCCTGGACAGGGCACTGTTTCTCATCTAAGCGAACTTTACTTTCAGATTTAGCCTTGCGTGAGAGAGGTGTTCTTGGCCACCAAAGACCACCTTTCCCATCAGCCATCAGTTCGTCCTGTGCTAAACAACATAAATACATGACTGGGAGGCTAATCACATCAGTATGAAAGCACAGTGCAGTGGGATGTCACAGTTGCCCTTCACGACCAAAGGCGCATCATAAATAGAAAAATGCCCCAAGTTTAATTTCATATTCTACTACAGTTCCCTGTCTACACGTAGACCGACCTTCAGCGACAACAACAAGAGACAACTGAATGACTAAGATCATTTACACTCATCCTTGTACGTGTTCTTTGGTGGTGAATGCTAAGTGGAAAATCCATGTAAATTCATGAATCAAGATTAAGGTCTTCTTATTTGTGACAAAACAACACAACAGATGATGTCACTGAGCCTTATTGTCAGTCCATTTATGCCTAGCTCTTGGTGTCTTAACTCAAGGTCACCTGTGTCCCCCTCTCATGTTGACCCATTTGTCCATTTCAAGCCTGCTGTTCGCCCACATTGGTGTACAGAATCCTATCAAGGCAGACTATAATGCTGGCAGGCATTTTAATTATGTTCAATTTGAGCTGGTGTTTGCTGGGATGCCCAGTAAATTCTGTTCGATTTAAGGATATTATACTTTTATTAGAGACGGTGGAGGAGTGGAGAATGGAGAGATGGAGGGATAGAGGTGGCCTGCAGGGACACCCAGGAGACCATATTGGGACAGAAAATGCTTAATGGGAGATACCTTATGTTATGTTATGGCGGGGGGGAATGTAACAGCACACAACCCTTCACTGCCTTTCCACAAGTATTTAACAAGTATTTAACAAGTATTTATCAATTCACCGTGAATGGTATCACCTGAAAGTTATAAAAATACATCTCGACCACCTATACTCCACACAGAGACACGTACAAATACAAAGCTCTTCCTCGCCCTCCATTTGGCAAATCTGACCATAATTCTATCCTCCTGATTCCTGCTTACAGGCAAAAATTAAAGCAGGAAGCACCAGTGACTAGATAAATCAAAAAAGGATGGAAGGAAAGCCATAACTATTGTCAAAGACTCCAGCCACCCTAGTCACAGTGTTCTCTCTGCTACCGCACGGCAAGAGGTACCAGAGCGTCAAGTCTAGGTCCAAGAAGCTTCTAAACAGCTTCTACCCCCAAGCCATAAAACCCCTGAAAACCTAGTCAAATGACTACCCAGACTATTTGCACTGCCCCTCCCCCTCCCCCTCTTTACACCACTGATACTCTCTGTTGTCATCTGTGTTTAGTCACAAAACCTGAAATTTTGTGTTAGCTCCCAGAGCAAATTGCTTGGCTTTAGCTCAGAAGGCTAATGCTTTCACAGTCTTGGCTAAATATACCTTTAAAGTAATTGCGAACATGGCGATACTAATAGAACCCCATCTGTCACTCCCTAACAAAGAAGATAACAAACATATTTTTTATCTCCCTAAATTTGATGACCATCACAATAACTCCTGCTAATCCTCTAAAAACAGCACATTAGACTCAAATAAACAGAACACATCCAGCCTAGATTTGCATAAATAAGAGGCTAGTATGTACAATATATTTATGTGAAATGCTATCTAAATTACCCACCCCCTCAAGCACGAAAGAGGATGGCGGCCGACACAGAGAAGGGTTTGCTAAGCAATTACGCAGATTAATGAGAAAATACAATCTTCAAAACTGCTAATGAGCTTGAGAGAGTCAGGGAGTTCAGTCCCTGAAACACAAACGACTTCGATGAACCGGCTCAGTTTTACCGTTGGCTAGTGTTTGTGTTCGCTAAATCACTTTTTTTTTTATTGTGTTAATCACAGGAGTGTTGATGTTAATAACTATTTGACAGTCTTTCTACTTGCGGTGCTTTTCACACAAAACAGGACGAGTTCTGCGTGCAACAAAACAGTTAGTTTGATGGTGCTTAAATGTGGAAGCAAAAACTAATTTCAAACACCTTCTGCAGTGTACAAGAGGATGCTCATTAATCAAAGCCTTTCCTATCAGTTAGGTATAGGCCTAGCTAACATAAAGAAAGCATGCAATAGCAAAGGGATCAGCAGGCATATTTTAATGAAGAGAGTCAAAGTGTAGCTGGTCCAATAGGGTAGGCACATCTAAAACAAGTCTGGTAACCAAAGACCGACAGGAACTAGTATGTACCGTGCTAAATACTAATATTTAGGGTATGACATGGTGGCCTATTTTTGATCCTTTGTGAACGAAATTTGTATGATGGAAGGTTTCAATGAGTCTGTCTGTCAGCCTGTTGCCACTGTAGAAGAGTTACAAGTCCATAATATTTCTCTGGAATGCAAATTAAGGAAGTGAATCATTGCTGTTTGTGCTTGTGGGAACAGAGCGGTATTTGTTTGGCTGGCACTCGATTCTACTCGTTAACAATGACACAGCAATGAGCAGATAGTGATTTGAACTAAGTAGAGTTCGTTGTTTTTCGGACCTATTGATGGGTTTAGGGCCCCTGATCTATACCAGTCAGAGTCACCTACAGTGCCTGTAGAATGTCTACACCACCTTTGGATAACTTCACAATCTATTGTGTTACAAAGTGGGATTCAAATGTGTTTAATTGTCATGTTTTATCGGCAATCTACACAAAATACTCTCTAATGTCACAGTGGAAGAAAAATGCATTTAAAAAAAAAAGATAAATGAAACATAAAACACTAATATACCTTGATTAGCGAAGTACTCGTCCCTCTAAGTCAATGCAATTTTGGCAGCAATTGCAGCTGTGCGTCTTCTTGGGTATTTGGGTATTTGCCCATTTATGCTTTTTAAAATTCTTCAAGCTCTATCAAGGTGTTGGGGACCATGGCTTGACAGAAATGTTCAAGTCTTGGCATAGATTTTCAAGCAGATTTAAGTCAAAACTGAAACTGGTTATCTCACAAAATCGCCTGTAGCGTCCAAACGGTTGGCTTTCTCCGTTTTACTCTACGATTTTAGTTATCAAACTTTTATTCATTTCCCATTTGCTATTGTCAGATCTGGGGCGGCAGGTAGCCTAGTGGATAGAGCGTTGGGCCAGTAACCAAAAGGTTACTGGATTGAATCCCCAAGCTGACAAGGTAAAAAATCTGTCGTTCTGAACAAGGCAATTCCCCCACAGTTCCCCGGTAGGCCGTCATTGTAAATAAGAATTTGGTCTTTTAACTGACTTGCCTAGTTACATAAAGGTTTTTTTTTATCTGAAGGGGCCAGATACAGTAGCTGGATCTTTGAGCTTCCCCCATATTGCTTACAGCTACCCAGTTCTTTCAGATTGGCATGAGCGTATGTCGATGACAAGCACTCCTTTCTTTGATGGTGTATGGTTGCTGTATTTGTCAATCAGACCCAGTGAGGGAGTGCTTGTCATCGAAACCCAGACCTGGGGATCTATTTTACAATTTCCTCATTTTTAATCGTATCCATTACGGAGGGAAATACTTAACTGACCGGAGATCATCATCTCGGGGCAACAGCTGTAACTCGTCCAACTCTGCACCACCTCTCCATTGACCCACCCACCCCATTAATCTGATGTCAGATCAGGTCTTATGATGGAGACCCTGTCTGGCACTATATACCTATTCTATCTCCAGCCCAAAATAACACACTCACATCAATCACACTCTCAGAGTGGCAGCTTTATGATATTTCCTGTGAAATATGGTTAATAGGGTTGTACATGCTGTGTAGGAAGGAAGTCAGCAAATCTCTGAGCTTCTCTGCCCGTTGGAAGTGATAACACTCACATTACGTCTTCAGGCACAGTTGTCTGCTACAGAACATGAATGCATCTATTGATAATTGAGTTCATTCATTTTCTTAAAAATAATTTAGCAATACAGTATACACAAACACACACAAACACACACACACACACACACACACACACACACACACACACACACACACACACACACACACACACACACACACACACACACACACACACACACACACACACGCCACACACAGGGTCGATGCACATTGACATGCACATTATGTCTCTGTGTACATTGCACCAAGTAATTCAAATCGGCCAATAGCGTTCCATTTTTGGGTGCTACACATGGTATTACCCTGTCACACGGTTGGGAGAGGGATCTGGTCGTGTTTCTGTCTGGAGTGACAGAGCTAAGCATCTTGCTGGTAAGTAATTACTTTCTAATGGCAACATTAGCCCACTGAATGGACAGAGAAGTGCTTAAAGTCTCCTATGATTAAGGCCGGCGAGCCGTGATGTCAGAGTTCAGTCGCTCCGTTTGATTGGTGGAATTACCCGATTCGCATGTGGAGATTAGGGTTGCGATATGGGTGGGAGGGTCAAAGTTAATCAAAGAGGGGTCTGTTATTAACCTCCATTGACTCAATCCATAGGCACGGTCCAGATTCTAATCTAATACGTGATTCAAATTCTACTAATGGATTTTGCAAATCTGAACCTATGTTTTTCTGTGTTGAGCAGTGCAATTCTCATAGTTGTGATATCCTCCCAAAACCTGAGAAAAACATCAGATTAGTTCTGTGTACACTGTTGCCCGTGTAACTTACGACCAACACACCGAGTTTGTTGACTAATTACTCCTCGACAACCCAATTAGTACTGGCAGATACAGTATATACTGCTGCTAAAATAACTTGCTTAGAGGTAGAATGACGAACGACCGATCTCAATCACCTATAGTAGTCCTTGTGTTTGAGAGGAGCAGACCTGGGTTTAAACACTAAATATTTGAAATGCTTTGAACGTTTGCTTTAGCCTGCCTGTTGCACCAGGTGGGCAGGTTTTGGACTTGTTGGACCTGTCTATTGCCCATTCTATCCCCCATTGCAACAGACGAGCTCAATCACAGTTTCAGTACATGGAAGCATTTAGAATACTATTGAACCCAGGTCTGGAAGCGAGGCAGAATGCATTCTCCAGGGTGACCTGATGTTGAGGGTCACCATGTTGTTGTGGACTAAGACATTTCAGGCAATAGCCCTCCTTTGATTGATCGGGCAACTCTCGATTTATATGTTGAGTCATCCATCACTGTGGCCCACCAATAAATTCCTATTTTCGGCCGGCCTGGCAGAAACGGCTCAGTTTGTCACCAACCTTGAGATGTAGTTTTACAGCTCCTGTTATCTCACCACCAACGGAAGTAAAATTATTATTATGAAGCCTTAACTATTGATTGCTGCTTGTGCTAGCTCCCAAGACGGCTTGGCTTATCTATCCACAACACTGTGTGATTGGCATTTAATTACATATTTTAACTTCTTCTGTCTTTCATTCACCCTTCAGACAGTATCTCTTGGACATATCCCTCGACACTTGCTCAGCCTGCGATAACGCTTCATACAAATGGCCCTCATTAGCAGTGGACTTGTAGACTTACACCAGAGCAAATAATGCATACATTCTCACTCTGGGCTTATACATATTGAACACGTTTGACGAAAGAGCTAGCTAGGTTGTGTTTATGGCTGTGGGAGTGGAGTTTACAGCTGAAATATGGAATTTATTACCATATTGTGTTGAGTAATCGGCTGCATGTTCTCCAGGGGGTTGTCTGTTACGGGGAGGTTGAAGTTGTGCCAGAGTCATAAGAGAGCTTCAGTGGAGTATGGAGAAGCCCGGCAGCGATAAATGTACGACAGGATATCACTGGAGGCTCGTAATTTTAAAGAGATTTTTTCTTGTATTTTTGTAGCATTTTTGAATGATTTAATGACCGTGGAACCCCAAGGAATGTCCCTGTTTAAGGTTGTATCTCAGCCAAGCGAACACTACCACTACCTGTACTTACTTTACTACTTTGAGAGATTGTGATGAGGCACCAATGAGACACTGGTGAGACATTGGCTGTGATGAGGCACAAATGAGACACTGGTTCCATTTGACAGATTTATGTTTTAGGCTGAAGAAATATATGCCTGCAAAGTGGTTCCTGAATTATCCATGATATGCATTAGTATGAAAAGACTTGACGCTTATATTGAAGCGATGCCTCCTTTACAATTGGTGACAAATCACGGTAAAGCATGCATGCTCTATTAAGTAGGATAATGGGAGGTAAAATTCGCAATCTTTTAGTATGGCCCACCTACGATTTTGAAGGTTTGCTTTAGCCTGCCTGTAGTGCCAGGTGGGTGGGTTTGGACTTGTTGGCCCTTTCTATTGACAGTTCCATTTGCCATTGCTACAGACGAGCTCAACCACAGTTTAAGTATATGGAAGGCAGAATGCGTTCTCCAGGGTGACTGATGTAGAGAGTTGCCATGTTGTTGTGGACTAAGACATTTCAGGCAATGGCAATGGTCCAAACACACCAAGACAGTCGTTAAGAGGTTACAACAAAACCTTTTCCTGACCTTATACAGCTGCACCACCGAGAGCATCCTGACCGGTTGCATCACTTCCTGGTGTGGCAACTGCTCAGCATCTGACCGTAAGGCGCTGAAGAGGGTAGTGTGTGCGGCCCAGTACATCACCGGGGCTAAGCTTCCTGCCATCCAGGACCTATATGCTAGACCGTGTCAGAGGAAAGCCCCAAAAATTGACCCAAGTCATAGAATTTTTTTCTCTGCTACCGCACGGCAAGCGGTACCGGAGTGACAAGTCTAGGACCAAAAGACTCCTTACGCTTCTGTCCCCAAGCCGTAAGACTGCTGAACAATTAATCAAAATGGCCACCGGACTATTTACATTGACACCCACACATTGACTCGGTGCCGCTACCCCCTGTATAGAGCCTCGTTATTGTTATTTTATTGTGTAACTTTTTATCATTTTTTTCACTTTAGTTTATTTGGTAGAAATAGAAATAAATAATTATTTCTTGAACTGCACTGTTGGTTAAGGGCTTATAAGTAAGCATTTCACGGTAAAGGTTTACACTTGTTTGATTTTGATTATTTGATTGATTGATCATCTCCTATCCTTCCATGTAAAAGCATGTATACTCTATTAGCACTCGGATTGCCGTAATTCCATAACTACAACAACTGCAATGATGACCGTTGATATTTCAATTGTGTATATATTCCATAATAAATAATACATTGCTAAGTGAATGCATTTATTATGTTAAAATTGTAACGGCAGATCTCCTCTTCGTCTGAAGAGGAGTAAGGATCGGACCAAGATGCAGCGTGGTAAGTGTCCATAATGTATTTAATACAGACAAATGAACACTCGAACAAAAACAATAAATGACAACGTGGAAAATAAAGGTGAAATAAATAAATGTAAATAAATGTAAAAAGCAAGGCGCTAACCAAATAGCACTTCTTCCATATCATCCTACAGAGGTCCATGCAGGCAGACATTTTGATTGCTATACCCTATCAGAAAGAGCAGATTCCAAGGTTTCTAATTCATCTATTTTTTTCCAAACAACTGTACAACTTGCGCAGATGGTCTCTGCTTCCAAATATAACTTTTTACTGAAATAACCATGGTGAGTTCCTCATTTGAGTAGACTACTGCTGACAATCAGCAATAAAACATCTGTTCTATTTACTTCTGTTATATTCCATTACATTCGTACTGTAAAATATGTGTGTTGACTGTGCTAAAGGCAGGACCTGTGATGTCTGCTAAATGAACAAGTTGATTTCATTGGCATGGCACAGCCATAGCCTTGGCTACTAAGCACAGACAAATACAACTCAAAACATGCTATTCTGTTCTTTTGATATAAATGGTCTCATAAGGACGAATGGAAATGTTGAATTACACTTTTAATGTAATGTCCCCCTTGTCCTTGACTTTTCCCAAATAAGTCTATATAACACACTGTGCTTGTTAGAATCTTAACATCACAACTACAACTACAAATTTTGAATATCACAAATAGAACTGGTGGTAAAACCAGTTTTATGACGGCATATCCTTTTTTGCACGGGTTTCCCTGTTGCCCCTCCTTTTCCTGACAGTAGGGCCTGTTCCACTCCTTCCAATAGTTGAAAATGCCGTGCCCAGTTGATAATCACCCAGATAATTGCCTCAAAATTGAGTGTAAACTATACCAAAACTAATCTCACACATAGAACAACATATGAAACAAATGAAGTATAGTATGATGGCGGGGGAAATGGGGAGAATGGGTGAGTTGATGAGTGAGGGGCGAACGATGCATAATTATGTAATCACCAAATTGTGAAGAAAGAAAGAACAGGGGGGCCATTCTACTGTACTCATCTATTTATAATCTCAAAACGGTGTGCCCTATATCAATACACCGAATCCAAGCAGTTGTATTAACTACTCTAGCCCTACTTGGAGTAGACTACACAGTGAGAGCTTACATCATTTACAAATGGTAAGACCAAGACCAATGGACGCACATGCTGTGTTAGTCGTGCTACAAGACCTTGAATGAAAACGACTCAGATGACGGGGAAGAAATTAACTGTGACGCCTCTGATGATTATTTTACGCTGAACGGCTTTCCATATCTGGGAAAGGATCCATATCAGGCAAGCAGGTGAGTGAGTGTCGGATAATGTTTCGAATCATTCGGTGAAAGAAGTTACTCCGAGCTGGCCTGTCGCACACGTGTTGTTCAGGCAGCGCATGAACAACGCCACGAGCAGGAGACACTTCATCACGAGTCTGGCACACGGGGCTACCTGACAGACATGTGAAGGCCAAGACAGCGGCAAAGATACCAGGCCGAGCCTTTGCGCGAGCTGAATTATGCACAGCTCCCGGGGAGAAGAAACTCCCAGGTGGGGAGATGCAATCAGGACAGAACCCATGACACCTGTTTCGGCTGCAAGCAACTTTTTTTTGTGAGAAGTGTGGCAATCCAGTGAAAGTGAAGAAGATTTGTGGTGACTGTAAGGACAAGGGATAACAGCTGAATGAGACCCAACTGTTGCATGAAGACATGCACCATACTGTAAGCACGAGCGCGGCCGCAATGAGGGTGTCCAATAACTGTCAATGATGGACTATTTCTGACCGCTGTCATATCAACACTTATGTTCATCATAATACCCATTATTGCCTTTGTGATGATTTTCACTAGTCCCAATCACGCTTGGCTCTTATACTGATGTTTAGGCTTCTGATACAGTATCACTTATATTTTCTACTTTGTAGTTTGCTTTGTCATTATATAGATTTTTTTTTAAAAATGTGTTCCAATGCACATGCTTTTGGTTTCGTAGTTGTAACCAAGGCACTCCACGAATATAATAGATTTTACACTTGAAATTCTGAATTTAATGGTGTGTTTTTTTGTTTGTTCTTACATATAGCCAACAGTAACATAAACAAATGAAACTGTTGTTATGTTCTTTCAAACGTTTGCATTTCTTATTCTAATGTTACGTAACGCCTTCATGAACACAACCAAATGACATTGACAAGTAGGGGGGTCCAATGAGGCCAGGCTTTTCTAGTTAGATGGATTCATTAGACTGGTGGCTTTTGGTACTCCCCGAGGACCAGATATTCTACTGTTAAATATGCATGAGGTCATTTTGACTGTCATGGCGCTTTGAGGATGAAATGTTCAGAAGGTTTTTGTCTTTTATGATATTTATCTCAACATAATGCTTGAATGTAAAATACACGTATTTAGGGAAAAGTCGGGGACAGGTGGGTTCAAGATTTGTATTGAAATTAAGTTATTGAAATGGCAGAATTGATAACAGTCAGATTGACCATCTTGGTGGTTCAAGTGTTAAGTAGGATATTGGGAGGTAAAAAGGAGTAATCTTTTAGTACGGCCCAGCTAGACTGCGAAATCTCATTATAATTGAAATGTCCTTTTTAAACGCTGTTTTTAAAAGTGAAATGTTTTAACGCTAGGACAGGGTTCTGAGATTGACCGAGCGTAGGGGTCCAGACCACAGAAGATCAATAAGGCAGAGATTATATTACATTAGTTTGACATGAAGTTATACAAATCACGAAACTCCGTTCGAGCATGATCACACAATTGCCACACATTGCATTTTGCCACACCTTGTCAGTTGGTTTTTGAAGGCTATAGTCTGGTCATGAATAAAAGTCTTAAACTTTACCCCATGGTACAACTTTGTCAGCATCCCTAACTCTTTTAATGACATCTCTTCAAAATATACATGGCTCAGTCTAGCACAGAAATGTATTGAGCATAATTTGTTGACCTCACTAGCCGGCGAAAATGTATTTGACTACAGCAAAGCTAAAGTCTCCTAAGGATCAGATCCTTTTCGCCTAAAATGACATACCCAAATCTAACTGCCTGTAGCAAGGATATTCATATTATTGATTCCATTTGAAAGCAATCACTTTGAACTTTGTGGAAATGTGAAATAAATGTAGGAGAATATAACACATTAGATCTGGTAAAAGATAATATGAAGAATTTTTGTTGTCTTTTTGTTGTTTTTTTGTACCATCATCTTTGAAATTTAAGAGAAAGGCCATCATATATAATTCCAGCCCAGGCGCAATTTAGATTTAGTACATTCCACGTTTTAGACTGATCCAATGAACCATTGCATATCTGTTCAAAATGATGTATCAAGACTGCCCAAACGTGCCTAATTGGTTTATTAATACATTTTCGAATTCATAATTGTGCACTCTCATCAAACAATAGTGCAGTTAGATCAACAAGAATTTAAGCTTTCTGCCCATATCAGATATGTCTGTGTCCAGGGAAATGTTTTTGTTACTTACAATCTCATGCTAATCACATTAGCCTACGTTAGCTCATCCATCCCGTGGGGGACACACCGATCCTGTTAACATCCAAACAACCAAATGCTTTTGTCATTGATGAGCATTGCTTTAGACATGATATATTTTTCCCAGCAATGCTCTACAACATGTAGAGTATTGTAAACAACCCCTGTGGCTCCTGAGGATTTCCGGGATGTGTTATGAGCTAAAACAAATCATACTTATGGGTATTATTATTATTGCCTGTATAATATCCATCTCTGTTGGTATACACACACTGCATGCACTGTTAAATTCGAATACAGTGTTGTTTATTCACACTGGCAAGTAAAGCAAACAGCACTATTGTTATTCCGAGAGCATTCTGAGTGGTTTCTCACTCATGATAAGACCTCTGTTCCATTGTAACTGCAGGCAATATGTACGAGAGGAGAAGGAATGCAATTTTAAAGAACATGAACAAATACATGGCATTTTTTTTTGCTCGCTTTAGTTTACCTGCCTCGGTCCAGATTTCCATAGAGCTTGTGTCTAGATTCATTGCGGCTTTTCAGCAAAGGTCAAAATCAAAGATGTTTACCTGTTAGATACTTTCTGTGGAGAACAGTCGGACCGACTCCGTCAAAGAAAATATGTCTGCTTATGACGTGAGGCAAAAAGTAAAAGGTAGAAGACTAATGTCGGCATTTATAACAATGCAATATACAAAGAGACTGGGAAAATCCACACTAGTCTTCACCTCAGTGCAATCATCCTGTCAGGTGGTACTTCTCATGGAGTGTGGTAAGGCTATTTATTTCCTTCCCTGAAGGACCAAAGTACTGATGGTTTTCTTTCTCCCTGGAGGTTTAATTGATCAATTAATGCAATTGATTGGTCAGATAGTTCACTAACTGGAAAAGTAAATAATAAATGAAAGACTGAAAACGAGCTAATGTCGTCTTTTAACGTAATTGAATAACCTTGATGTCTATGCGTCCATATACCCATAAATGACATACAGATGATTTGACGATCCTCTGCAATCCGCTACAGTGCTACATAAAGTGATCTCACAGCATAATGAACAAGAATGCTGCATTAGGCCTACATTGTGTTCAAGTTCTCCACCCCCCCCATTTCTAACATTCTGATATGATAAATAGCCTGGGGGAAACTTCTTATCTTAATGAGGTTATCTATGGTGGCAGGTAGCCTTGAGGTTAGAGCGTTGGGGGGGGGGGGCGAAAAGGTTGCTGGTTCGAATACCGGTGCCGACAAGGCGAAAAATCTTCCGATGTACCCGTGAGCAAGGCACTTAAACCTAATTGCCCCAGGGTGCCTTACAAAGGTGACCCCACTCCCTGCAGGTGTCTCAGGGGAAGCTGGGATATGCAAAAAAAAAATGAATTTCCATTACATTTAACCACCTTTGGTAGATTGCTATTACCAATAATATGTTTTGAAAGTCTAATTTGCACGCGGAGGCATGAAAGCGTCTCAATGCATGAAAGAGTCTCAATGTGTTGCGCATCATATGAATGTGCCCGTTTGTCTGTTCGTGTGGTAATTGGGCAATCAGCTCTAGTTATTACAATATGGTGATAGGAATATCCCATCCCTCTCCTCTCTGTTGCATTTTACTATTAAAGAAAGGAAGGACCCTGTCACATGTCACACCCTGATCTGTTTCACCTGTCTTTGTGATTGTCTCCACCCCCCTCCAGGTGTTGTCCATCCTCCCCATTATCCACTGTGCATTTATACCTGTGTTCTCTGTGTGTCTGTTGCCAGTTCGTCTTGTTTGTCAAGCCAACCGGTGTTTGTGTCAGCTCCTGCTTTCCCCCAGTCTTGCTTTTCTTGTCCTCCGCCTGACCACTCTGCCTGCCCCTGACCCTGATCCTGCCTGGAGTCCTGTACCTTTGCCCCTGTTGCTGTAATAAACATTATTACTTCGACACGGGCTGCATCTGGGTCTTACCTTGATACCTGATAGATAGACAGACTCAACAAAAAGGCAAAGTCAGTCATGACCTCTGCTAAAAGTTACAAGGTAACTATGCCAGTCTGTAGTCTCTATGCAGAGGTCAAAGGTTGAAGTGAAAATCGGACAGTTTGTCCTTAAATCAACGTTTGACCGCTATCTAGGAGCAGCTTCCATTGGATAGAAGCTTGAATCCCTTCCAGCCAACAGTCAAGGATTCATCGAAACACTCGCTTCTAATTCGGGAGTATGAAAAACTCGACCCTCACCCACTCCTGAACACTTACTTTTTTGAATGTCACTGATTGGTCATGGTATCCACACAACAAGTGTCCTAGGTTTGAATCAGTCCCTGATTGGATGGTAATCATTCCAAATGTGCTGCAGTGGTTTAATTATGGATGTAATCAACTCTAAAATCCTGAGTTCACCACACATTATGATTGTTGAAAAAAATAACTCAATATGTTCTGAGAGGATGTTCTGTTTCTTTTAACTTTGCTTTCTCTGTTGAAAATCTAATCACATGGGTCCTTCAGGTCTGACCTTGAAAACATCTGACCTCCAGCACTGAGAATATCCTATGGGGACAATAGATCTGAAGGGTTATGAACCATGTATGTCTTTCTTATGCATTGATTAGCTTCACTCTCTGAGAAGTACACATATCCATAAAAAAAAAAGGGTATCGAGTCCAGAGGCAATCTGTCATTTTTTTTCTGCCACACTTTTGACAGACAAAACGAGTCCGAGCAGAATGGAGTGAGTGAGCGAGGGTAGTGTCAGTACCCGAGTTGGAACGAGTTCAACTTTTTAGGCGATGAATCCTGAAACAGCATCTGTCAACCAAATAGAGCTCCAATGACAAAGTACTCCACGCGCTCCACTAAACGCACTCAGTAGACAGCTATCCATCAAAATAACTTTTGCGTCGCAACTGGCCTCGTCTCCATCCTAGCTTGTCATAACGTCCTATTTTCTGCAACAGCAAGCCCTCTCTGAAATATATTTCAATGTTTATGATTCAGCTGTTGAAAATTAAAGGTTTTCTAGTTGGAGAGCTTATCATCGTCTTTTTCCTCTACATGTGAGTCTGGGCTTGGCTCCACATTGCAGATTGTAGGGGGATACAGACTAGCAGAACTCACTGACTCACTCACTCGCTCACTCACTCTGAGAGTCTCTATGTCAGCTTCTTGTCAGGTTAAATGGAGAGAGGTACGCCACACAAAGTAATGACAATTTGTCTTGCAGCTATAATAATTAGTCTGTTAAAATGGAACGAAATGAACGTGTCTCAGGAAATGTTAAATTAATTAAATTGCAAATTGAAATTATGCCGGAGTGCTGAGAACAACCTTTCGTATAAAAACACCTCTCTGTTTATCTGTTACGGCTGCGACAGTTCAACATGTATTTATTCATTTGTGCTTACTGCAAATTAATGGGTAATCAAATTATACATTTGTCACATCATTGAGCCAAATGACAACTTGAAACCAATTGAGGACTGCACACAAAGTGTGGCTAAAAATATGTCCTTTTTCAAATAAATGATGGATACCGTGGGTTATGTCCAATTTGAGCTCGTTGCACTGAATGACAACTTTAAACCAATTATGGATGACATGCATGAGTTTTGGCGTCTATAAAGTGTTTCTTTTCAATTCAGTTATGGATACCACACGTTTTGGCATCAAAAAAGTTTTCCTTTTCGAATACTCTTAAAATATTAGTACAGTGCGACTCCCTCTACTGCTTTGTGTCGGATGCAACTCATGTATTGTAAATCATGGGTTGCCGTGTGCGTCGGGACAGAGAGGTATATGGGGCTGGCAGTCAGAGCGCAGGGCAGCATCCCGGCGTGCAGATTTCAAACCCTGTGTTCTCATCCTACGGCTGCCTGTCGCTTTTGGAACAGTGGGATAATACATCAAATAGCCATCCCTGGGACAGCACACAGAGAGAGAGAGAGGTGGAGAGATGGAAGGAGGGAGTAGGAGAGAGGGAGAGAGGGAGGTGGCAATGAGTGAAAAGGGAAGAGAGCGAGAAAGGGAGGGGGCTGAAAAAAGAGAACAGCAGAGAGAAAGAAGAGACGCAGGAGGAAAATATGTAGAAAGAGGAGGGTGGGGAAGAACAAAGACCGGTGGAAGAAGGAGAGAGAGTGGAAAAGAGCAAGATGGTAGGTGATCTGCGCAGCAGAATGTACATGGGAGTCTCTACAAATGCCCGTGAACAGAAGCTCAGTGGCGTGTAATCAGAGAGTGGCAGACAGTATGAATAATTCACATGCTGCTCTGCTCTGGTCTAGCTGCTTCTCACTAACTCTTGCTACTGCTGCTACTCTGCTGTGATCTAGATGCTTCTCACTGACACCTGTTCTGTGACGTGCATGGAGTCATCGTCAGATCACAGCCCCAGTGTGTGTGTGTGTGTGTTTTTTGTGTGGACAAACTCTGATAGAGCAGTCATTTAATTCTCTCTCTCTCACACACACACACACACACACACACACACACACACACACACACACACACACACACACACACACACACACACACACACACACACACACACACACACACACACACACACACACACACACACACACACACACACACCTCCCATGACCTAGAAGTGTTTGTGCTGATACATACTGTAGCTCTCTCTCTATTTCGCTCTCTTCATGTATCTGACTGCATTCAGCTACAGAAGAAGCCTGCCTAATGAATAAACACGCAGACGACATTGCCACGGTGAAGTGACAGAAACCCGGTGTGTAGGGATTCTGTTGTATTTCATCTCTAGGATTGTGTTTGCTATTTATCTGTGGGCTACTTGCAAGTGAGAAATGTGTTGGTTCAAACCAAAGTTGTTTGGATAAATATTGACATTTTGAAACTTTCTGACGTTTTCAAATGTTCTCTGAACGTAACCTGTGGCATTATCAGTAGACCTGAGTTGAAATACTCTTTGAAACCTTTCAAATACACAAACAGTTTCAAATACACTGGAGTTGCAGGTGGGTGGGGTTTGCGGTTCTATTGGTTACGTTGCAACAGTCAAACTCAATCAAGCACAGTTAAAGTATTTGAAATTATTTCAAATAGTATTTGCTCCCAGGTTTGGTTGTCATCTGGGACTCTAATTTGAAATGCAACTCAAGTTTTTTTTTTCTGCAGTATAATTCATGTTAATGAATATTTGTGTTTTTGTTTTGATTTCAGTAGCGGTTGTAATTTTGCATACCCAACCGTTCTCCCTCCTGAGATTCCTCGTAAACTGACAGATGAAAAGCTACATTAACTTTGTTTGAAAATCACATGGTTCGAAGGTAGCGAACCTTCACTGGGAGAGACAAGTAGCCAACACAACCTGCCATATGACAATGTTAACGTTCAGTCATTTTGCGCACATAGCCTATAGTAACTACTGCCTGCAGGTCATCCTGCTCCCTACGCTATTCTGAAACATCTATTCAGAAAAAGTGATGTTTTCCTGCCACTATCTAAAACTAATGCAACACAGGTTTGATTCAATATAGCTCTTTTCTCGGTTTCAGACGAGCTTTGATTTATCTAACCGAGTGCGAAGGCATTCACAAGCAGTTTGTGCCGAGAGCTCAGGAAAAATCTCCATGAATCATCACAACAGACAACTGACCATAATGCCCTACATGAGATTATCTCTCCAGTCACAAATAAATGTGGACGTTTTTCGATTATCTTTCTCGAAATCCTTTTTTTCTTTTCCAATCGAGTGTTTTATGGTGACTCCTCCCATTTTGGAGTGTTTTATGGTGACTCCTCCCATTTCGGAGTGCTGTATGGTGACTCCTCCCATTTCGGAGTACTGCTGTATCATCCAACATAAATTGTGGCTCGATCCATCGGCTGGACTGTAAAACAGGGATCAACTCTGAGTGCATTTTGAGCATCCTGTATTCACAGCATTTCACCACGTGGTCTAGGCCGGTGGTCAACAATTCATTTTTTTGCCTCATCGTCCTTTGGTGGGAAGTTAAACTTTTTTTGTGCACAAATGGCTAGGGTTAGGAATTGGGGGAGGGGAAGCTGATCCCAGATCTGTACCCAAGGGGGAGGGAGGGAGCAGACTGGGGCTATTTATGGATTCTTCATGGAGCTCTACACCTCGGAGCTCTGTTTGTGGTAGGTGGGGAGCAAAACTCCAACAAGAAAAAAACAACAACAAACAAACAAAAACAACAAGAAAAAGGTAGCGAAGGCACACACACACACACACACACACACACACACACACACACACACACACACACACACACACACACACACACACACACACACACACACACACACACACACACACACACGTACCTGTAATTGTGACGAGATGATTGTATAATCAATGTCGATTGTGTTGTATAATCAACATTGGTGGACTGTGTGCGAGGCTGTGTGTGTGTGTGTGTGTGTGTGTGTGTGTGTGTGTGTGTGTGTGTGTGTGTGTGTGTGTGTGTGTGTGTGTGTGTGTGTGTGTGTGTGTGTGTGTGTGTGTGTGTGTGTGTGTGTGCACCTGTACTTGTGTGCACTATTGCGAAACACCCACTGCCCAGCCCCACTAATGTTACATCACATTCCATCTGTCAGGACTGGGTGGCCAAGCTTCTTCCAGCTTAATGATCATGCCTGTCCTCCGGGGAACCTCTCGGGACCTCAGACCCCTCTGTGACTGGCAGCCCTTTCACACGCACATCAGATATACAGAGGGGAAAAAGGTGAAAAGAGAAATAAAGAAAGGCAGAAAGTGGTAGAGAGAGAGGGGGGGGGGCACCCATGCTTTGCGGTAAACAATAACCTAGGAAAGGAGTTGGGGCTAGTTGAGGTTAGGCAGGGTTGTCATGTCCATTGTGTCACGTCGGAGGGACACCGACCGAGCCCTGCTCAGT
Organism: Oncorhynchus keta; assembly: GCF_023373465.1. Lineage (NCBI taxonomy): Eukaryota > Metazoa > Chordata > Actinopteri > Salmoniformes > Salmonidae > Oncorhynchus > Oncorhynchus keta. Next base: position 44,588,020 of record NC_068449.1, on the reverse strand, counting down.
TCTAATGACATGTTTCAATCGATAAGGTGGCTGTTCTTGATACTTGTTGCATCCATACACAACCACAGTTTGGTACAACACAATGTTATGACTCATCCTGTGGCTGTGATACGATCTGTCGCTCGATCCCGTTGAGCCTTAAGTGTGTTTCAGAGAACTCCAATAAAGCTGTATGTCTGCTGTGGCTTCTCTGTCATTAGGACCCTAAAGAGATGTGTAGGCATCATTAACAGTCCCCTGAACAGGAACCAACATCAGAAGATGTTCAGCACACTCTTCTATCTCTCATGTTCCAACACTGTCAGCAGGCAGTGGAGGGAAAGGTTGGGACGCCGTCTGATGATCCCACACAAACCTCAAATCGTGTTTCACCACTGAGCGGTTTGACAGATGTCAACACGGCACTTTGTATTATTCTCTAAGGCTCTTGAGCGAAGTTCTCAAAACAATGGTATAACACAAGTGCTGTCCTGTTTGGTGGTTTAGCGATCCACACTCTCAGAGGAATTATGTTGGAGAATGTTATTGAGAAGTTTTTTTTGTATCTGTCTAGTTTGTCGGCATAAACAGTGCTTGAGGAATTTGATTCCTACAGGCTCACAGAAGTATGATGGTGTTTAGTTCCTCTTAACTATTGGGACATCATCGTTTTAAAGTAAAATGCTGTCACATCAAAATGATCTTATCTGATGAAAAACATGTGGTTTAAATAGTTAATGCGGGCTCCTTCATGAAATTAATTGCTCATGAATGCGTCGTGACCCAAGAAGAAGCTTTACAATGCAATTGGAGACGAGTCGTTAGCCTTTAATCTGGTAAGAACCAAAGTCAATTTTTATTCTGAATAATTGGCATGTTTCATCTTAACGATTCCAAGGACATCAAAGTCCCCTTTTATTTTTCCGCTTCCATCTTCTCTGATGAAATATTCCAAACCGTTCAGGAACGGAGAAAAGCGGTGCTTCGAACATGCCTGGGCTGAGTGTGTATGTACATACAGCGGTTAGGGAGTCTCACGTGGGCCTGGGCTGAGTGTGTATGTACATACAGCGGTTAGGGAGTCTCACGTGGGCCTGGGCTGAGTGTGTATGTACATACAGCGGTTAGGGAGTCTCACGTGGGCCTGGGCTGAGTGTGTATGTACATACAGAGGTTAGGGAGTCTCACTTGGGCCTGGGCTGAGTGTGTATGTACATACAGCGGTTAGGGAGTCTCACTTGGGCCTGGGCTGAGTGTGTATGTACATACAGAGGTTAGGGAGTCTCACTTGGGCCTGGGCTGAGTGTGTATGTACATACAGCGGTTAGGGAGTCTCACTTGGGCCTGGGCTGAGTGTGTATGTACATACAGCGGTTAGGGAGTCTCACGTGGGCCTGGGCTGAGTGTGTATGTACATACAGAGGTTAGGGAGTCTCACTTGGGCCTGGGCTGAGTGTGTATGTACATACAGAGGTTAGGGAGTCTCACTTGGGCCTGGGCTGAGTGTGTATGTACATACAGCGGTTAGGGAGTCTCACTTGGGCCTGGGCTGAGTGTGTATGTACATACAGCGGTTAGGGAGTCTCACTTGGGCCTGGGCTGAGTGTGTATGTACATACAGCGGTTAGGGAGTCTCACTTGGGCCTGGGCTGAGTGTGTATGTACATACAGCGGTTAGGGAGTCTCACGTGGGCCTGGGCTGAGTGTGTATGTACATACAGCGGTTAGGGAGTCTCACGTGGGCCTGGGCTGAGTGTGTATGTACATACAGCGGTTAGGGAGTCTCACTTGGGCCTGGGCTGAGTGTGTATGTACATACAGCGGTTAGGGAGTCTCACGTGGGCCTGGGCTGAGTGTGTATGTACATACAGCGGTTAGGGAGTCTCACTTGGGCCTGGGCTGAGTGTGTATGTACATACAGCGGTTAGGGAGTCTCACGTGGGCCTGGGCTGAGTGTGTATGTACATACAGAGGTTAGGGAGTCTCACGTGGGCCTGGGCTGAGTGTGTATGTACATACAGCGGTTAGGGAGTCTCACGTGGGCCTGGGCTGAGTGTGTATGTACATACAGCGGTTAGGGAGTCTCACTTGGGCCTGGGCTGAGTGTTTATGTACATACAGCGGTTAGGGAGTCTCACGTGGGCCTGGGCTGAGTGTGTATGTACATACAGAGGTTAGGGAGTCTCACTTGGGCCTGGGCTGAGTGTGTATGTACATACAGCGGTTAGGGAGTCTCACTTGGGCCTGGGCTGAGTGTGTATGTACATACAGAGGTTAGGGAGTCTCACTTGGGCCTGGGCTGAGTGTTTATGTACATACAGCGGTTAGGGAGTCTCACGTGGGCCTGGGCTGAGTGTGTATGTACATACAGAGGTTAGGGAGTCTCACTTGGGCCTGGGCTGAGTGTTTATGTACATACAGCGGTTATGGAGTCTCACGTGGGCCTGGGCTGAGTGTGTATGTACATACAGCGGTTAGGGAGTCTCACGTGGGCCTGGGCTGAGTGTGTATGTACATACAGCGGTTAGGGAGTCTCACTTGGGCCTGGGCTGAGTGTTTATGTACATACAGAGGTTAGGGAGTCTCACGTGGGCCTGGGCTGAGTGTGTATGTACATACAGCGGTTAGGGAGTCTCACGTGGGCCTGGGCTGAGTGTGTATGTACATACAGAGGTTAGGGAGTCTCACTTGGGCCTGGGCTGAGTGTGTATGTACATACAGCGGTTAGGGAGTCTCACTTGGGCCTGGGCTGAGTGTGTATGTACATACAGCGGTTAGGGAGTCTCACTTGGGCCTGGGCTGAGTGTGTATGTACATACAGCGGTTAGGGAGTCTCACGTGGGCCTGGGCTGAGTGTGTATGTACATACAGCGGTTAGGGAGTCTCACGTGGGCCTGGGCTGAGTGTGTATGTACATACAGAGGTTAGGGAGTCTCACTTGGGCCTGGGCTGAGTGTGTATGTACATACAGCGGTTAGGGAGTCTCACTTGGGCCTGGGCTGAGTGTGTATGTACATACAGAGGTTAGGGAGTCTCACTTGGGCCTGGGCTGAGTGTGTATGTACATACAGAGGTTAGGGAGTCTCACTTGGGCCTGGGCTGACAGTGAGTGAAGGCTACCTGGATTGGATCGGAGAGCAAACAAAAAGGAAACATGTCAAAGAACTGTTACAGAAACCATGTGCAATTTCAGCACTGGGAAAAGTTTGGCGTATCAGTGACATATCCTGCAGGCCCTGCAGACAGCTCCCAGTGAATTGAAAACAGTGCAACGCTTGTTCTCTATTAGCGCCTAGATCTTTGCTTTGGGATGATTTATGGTTGTCGTGGATGGAGCCTCAGATTGGTGCTGGAAGTTGGCAGCGAGACACACAGTGACGACTGCAAAACCTCAGGAGGAAAGAGCGGGGAAATGGTTCAGGAATATAATCAGGATTTCATTACATTTTGAGATTCATTAATTCTGGCAGGCTCGTCGGTTATTTCCAATGGCTACAAAATGTAATAAATACAGCAATCTGTTCTCGTCTCTGCCAACCGAAGCCGATGCTGAGCTGTACTTTGGAAAAGAGACAAAATCGCTTAATGCCAGATTGCTTTAGAATTACAGTTGTTTAGACAGTTTTGTTACGATACACTGCAAGGCAAATCACAGTTCTTACAGGATATCAAATTCTACTTTCAAATTTCAAGTACAGCTTTAGAGTTTTTATATCAATCCTATGTCTGAGATCAATCGTAGTGCAGATGACTATGTACAGTGGGGCAAATAAGTATTTAGTCAGACACCAATTGTGCAAGTTCTCCCACTTAAAAGGATGAGAGAGGCCTGTAATTTTCATCATTTGCAAATAAATTCCTAAAAAATCCTACAATGTGATTTTCTGGATTTTTTTCTTCTCATTTTGTCTGTCATAATTGAAGTCGCAATTGTAAATGACAACTTGTTCTCAACTTGCCTACCTGGTTTAATAAAGGTGAAATAAAAAAATAAAAAGTGTACCTATGATGAAAATTACAGGCCTCTCTCATCTTTTTAAGTGGGAGAACTTTCACAATTGGTGGCTGACTAAATACTTTTTTGCTCCACTGTATATACAGTTGAAGTCGGGAGTTTACATTCACCTTAGCCAAATACATTTAAACTCAGTTTTTCACAATTCCTGACATTTACTCCGAGTAAAAATTCCCTGTTTTAGGCCAGTTACGATCACCACTTTATTTTAAGAGTGTGAAATGTAAGAATAATAGTAGAGAGAATAATTTATTTTAGCTTTTATTTCTTTCATCACATTCCCAGTGGGTCAGAAGTTTACATACACTCAATTAGTATTTGGTAGCATTGCCTTTAAAATGTTTAACTTGGGTCAAAGTTTTCAGGTAGCCTTCCACAAGCTTCCCACAATAAGTTGGGTGAATTTAGGCCCATTCCTCCTGACAGAGCTGGTGTAACTGAGTCATGATTGTAGGCCTCCTTGCTCACACACACTTTTTCAGTTCTGCCCACAAATGTTCTATAGGATTGAGGTCAGGGCTTTGTGATGGCCACTCCAATACCTTGACTTTGTTGTCCTTTAGCCATTTGCCACAACTTTGGAAGTATGCTTGGGGTCATTGTCCATTTGGATGACCCATTTGCGACCAACCATTAACTTCCTGACTGATGTCTTGAGATGTTGCTTCAATATATCCACATAATTTTCCTGCCTCATGAAGCCATCTATTTTGTGAAGTGCACCAATCCCTTCTGCAGCAAAGCACCCCACAACTTGATGCTGCCACCCCCGTGCTTCACGGTTGAGATGGTGTTCTTCAACTTGCAAGCCTCCCCCTTTTTCCTCCAAAAATAACGATAGTCATTATGTGTAGTGGTTGAAAAACTTGTTTTAATGACTCCAACCTAAGTGTATGTAAAACTTCCGACTTCAACTGTATATCACAGGCATTCATGCTTTCGATGCCTTCACAGTAGCTTGATCAAATGGAGACACGTGGAGCAAGGCTCAATTTTATTCCTGACTGGGAACATGGGATAATTCATACCTGTCTCCCCTTGAAGATTAGAAGGGACACTTAAAAGCGAAACCCTGGAGCACGTCAAAAAGAGGTCAAGATCTGTGTAGGACTGCCGATGCTAATTTAGATATCTCCCCCATATCCCTACCGTTAAGACCCAATGAAAAGAGACCAAAGGAGACCAACGGTGGAAATCTTCAGAAGAAATAAAGAGGTGGGCTTGTGATGAAATTTCTAATCAGATGCACTTTAAAGAGCATAATATTGGCAAAAAAAATCTCTGGGAAGATATTTCCATTCGGTATGACAGGGCATCCGCCACCTTTGATGCTTCACTTTTGATAAAGGGATGGATGGAAAATACCTGAACAATTTTTTCCTAAATAATTAAAATATGACTTGAGTTATTTTTCAATACTTTTTTACAATTCTAAGAGTGTGCTTATACTTTCAAATCTAGTTGGACATATTGTCCTAGCTTTTTAGAGAGATACACTGTCTGTTATCCACATCTCCTTCATTTCACCTTCTTTCCCACAGGGACTCTAGAGCACTTCAACATCTGAATAACTACTCTACCTGGTTTAGAAGTGGTGGAGCAGAGAGAAGTAGAAAATGGCTGACCAATTTGACGCTTCACCTCTTCCGCCCTGGCCAATGATTCAACTCTCAAATTAGATCAAGGGTTCTGCCAAAGCCTTACCAGGATCTCGTCTTTCTCGTTCTCCTCACCCTTAAGATGGTTATCGGTGTTTTAAAATAGGGAGTGGAGCCAGACCAGTCTGCAAGCTAAGGGGAAGGCAATGGACCAGCGAAAGCTATTGGCAGCCATGTTTTATGGGGCGCATAGATCATTGTGATGTTTCAATATGCAGAGAATCAGTAGCCTACTGGTGACTAGCATTGAAATGACAAGTTAAAACGCCCCACATCGTGTATATATTATTCAGGGTGAATAAAAAATTAGGTATGGATTGATTTAGCAGTGTAAGCTTCCTTGCAATGGGAAACTGTGTTGCCGTTCCAATTCATTGCAAAGGGTTTTCTGCATGGACCTCGCCTTGTACATTTACATTACATTTAAGTCATTTAGCAGACGCTCTTATCCAGAGCGACTTACAAATTGGTGCATTCACCTTATGACATCCAGTGGAACAGCCACTTTACAATAGTGCATCTAAATCTTTTAAGGGGGGTGAGAAGGATTACTTTATCCTATCCTAGGTATTCCTTAAAGAGGTGGGGTTTCAGGTGTCTCCGGAAGGTGGTGATTGACTCCGCTGTCCTGGCGTCGTGAGGGAGTGTGTTCCACCATTGGGGAGCCAGAGCAGCGAACAGTTTTGACTGGGCTGAGCGGGAACTGTACTTCCTCAGTGGTAGGGAGGCGAGCAGGCCAGAGGTGGATGAACGCAGTGCCCTTGTTTGGGTGTAGGGCCTGATCAGAGCCTGGAGGTACTGAGTGGAATTGTACACGGTGGAATTGTCATGCTGAAACAGCCCAAACGACGAACAACAGAACACAGAACATTATTCATCCTCCACCAAACTTTACAGTTGGCAATATGCATTGGAGCAGATAGCGTTCTCCTATCATCCTCCAAACTCAGATTCGTCTGTCAGACTGCCACATGGTAAAGCGTGATTCATCACTCCAGAAAATGCATTTCCACTGCTCCAGAGTCCAACGGTTGACATGGTGATCTTAGGCTTGTGTGCGGCTGAGTGGCCATGAAACCCATTTCATGAAGCTCCTGACAAACAGTTATTGTGCTCACGTTGCTTCCAGAGGCAGTTTGGAACTCGGTAGTGAGAGCTGCAACCCGAGGTCAGACGATTTTCACGCTCTACGCGCTTCAGCACTCTGCGGTCACGCTCTGTGAGCTTGTGTGGCCTACCACTTTGCGGCTGAGCCGTTGTTGTTCCTAGGCGTTTCCATTTCACAATAACAGAGCTTACAGTTGACCGGGCCAGCTTTATCAGGGCAGAAATTCGCCAGACAGAGTTGTAGGAAAGGTGGCTTCCTTTGACGGTGCCACGTTGAAAGTCACTGAGCTCTTCAGTAATGCCATTCTACTACCAATGTTTCTCTATGGAGATAGCATGGCTTTGTGCTCTAATTTTGTATACCTGTCAGAAATGGGTGTGGCTGATAGAGCAGAATCCACTCATTTGAAAGGAGTCTCCACGTACTTTTGTATATACAGTTGAAGTCGGAAGTTTACATACTGTACACTTAGGTTGGAGCCATTAAAACTAGTTTTTCAACCACTCCACAAATGTCTTCTGAACAAACACTAGTTTTGGCAAGTTGGTTAGGTCATCTACTTTGTGCATGACACAAGTCATTTTTCCAACAATTGCTTACAGACAGATTATTTCACTTATAATTCACTGTATCACAATTCCAGTGGGTCAGAAGTATACATACACTAAGTTGACTGTGCTTTTAAACAGCTTGGAAAATTCCAGAAAATTATATCATGGCTATAGAAGCTTCTGTTAGGCTAATTGACATAATTTGAGTCAATTGGAAGTGTAACTGTGGATGTATTTCAAGGCCTTACCTTCAAACTCAGTGCCTCTGCTTGACATCATGGAAAAATCTAAATAAATCAGCTAAGACCTTAGGGAAACAAATGTAGACCTCCACAAGTCTGGTTCATCCTTGGGAAACATTTCCAAATGCCTGAAGGTACCACATTCATCTGTATAAACACCATGGGACCACGCAGCCATCATACCGCTCAGGAAAGAGACGCGTTCTGTCACCTAGAGATGAACGTACATTGGTTAGAAAAGTGCAATTAAATCGCAGAACAACAGCAAAGGACCTTGTGAAGATGCTGGAGGAAACTGGTACAAAAGTATCTACAGTAAAATGAGTCCTACATTGTCATAACCTGAAAGGCCGCTCAGCAAGGAAGAAGCCACTGCTCCAAAACCGCCATAAAAAAAGCCAGACTACGGTTTGCAACTGCACATGGGGACAAAGATCGTACTTTTTGGAGAAATGTCCTCTGGTCTGATAATTAAAAAAAAAACTTTGGCCATAATGACTATCGTTATTTTTGGAGGAAAAAGGGGGGGGCTTGCAAGTTGAAGAACACCATCCCAACCGTGAAGCACGGGGGTGGCAGCATCAAGTTGTGGGGTGCTTTGCACTTCACAAAATAGATGGCTTCATGAGGTAGGAAAATTCTGTGGATATATTGAAGCAACATCTCAAGACATCAGTCAGGAAGTTAATGGACACATTCTGTCTCCTAGAGATCAAAGTAATTTGGTGAGAAAAGTGCAAATCAATCCCAGAACAGCAGCAAAGGACCTTGTGAAGATGCTGGAGGAAACAGGTACAAAAGTATCTATATCCACAGTAAAATGAGCCCTATATCGTCATAACCTGAAAGGCTGCTCAGCAAGGAAGAAAACCTCCATAAAAAGCCAGACTACGGTTTGCAACTGCACATGGGGACAAAGATTGTACTTTTTGGAGAAATATCCTCTGGTCTGATGAAACTAAAATATAACTGTTTGGCCATAAAGACCATCATTATGTTTGGAGGAAAAAGGGGGAGGCTTGCAAGCCGAAAGAACACCATCCCAAACGTGAAGCACGGGGGTGGCAGCATCATGTTGTGGGGGTGCTTTGCTGCAGGAGGGACTGGTGCACAAAATAGATGGCTTCATGAGGCAGGAAAATTATGTGGATATATTGAAGCAACATCTCAAAACATCAGTCAGGAAGTTGCAAATGGGTCTTCCAAACGGACAATGACCTCAAGCATACTTCCAAAGTTGTGGCAAATGGCTAAAGGACAACAAAGTCAAGGTATTGGCCATCACAAAGCCCTGACGTCAATCCTATAGAAACTTTGTGGGCAGAACTGAAAAAGTGTGTGTGAGCAGGGAGGCCTACAAACCTGACTCAGTTACACCAGCTCTGTCAAGAGGAATATGCCAAATTTCACCCAATTTATTGTGGGAAGCTTGTGGAAGGCTACCCAAAACGTTTGACCCAAGTTAAACAATTTAAAGGCAATGCTACCAAACACTAATTGATTGTATCTCAACTTCTGACCCACTGGGAATGTGATGAAAGAAATAAAAGCTGAAATAAATTATTCTCTCTACTATTATTCTGACATTTCATGTTCTTAAAATCAAGTGGTGGTCCAAAATGACCTAAGACAGAGAAGTTTTACTCTGATTATATGTCAGGAATTGTGAAAAACTGAGTTTAAATGTATTTGGCTAAGGTGTATGTAAACTTCCGACTTCAATTTTATAGTGTACTTGAAACAGTCGGCAAAAGACTGATAACATAGGGAAATATTAATCATTAGAGGGAAAATCCTGATCATATCAGACAGAACTACTACATTTTTATATTTATTCATTTAACCTTTATTTTAACAGGGAAGACAAATTGAGACCAAGGTTTCTTTTACAAATATGCCCTGTATATATGGCAGGTAGCCTAGTGGTTAGAGCATTGGACGAGTAACCGAAAGATTGCAAGATTAAATCCCTGAGCTGACAAGGCAAAATCTGTCTTTCTGCCCCTGAACAAGGCAGTTAACCCACTGTTCCTAGGTCATCATTGAAAGTGGAATTTGTTCTTAACGGACTTACCTAATTAAATAAAGGTAAAACAAATATATACAGTATGTACACATTAAAATACAAAAACACAGTCATGAGAAGCACAAATAAAGCATCCCAAATCACCCAGAAATACAATTAAATTCCTACACAAATAAGTCCCCAATAAATACTTTGAATTGCCTGATTGGCACCAGAACATAAAGATGAAATGTATTTTGTTCCAATACGGTGCATAGTGGAGACCCTAGGAACCTCAAGAGTTAACCAATACTGTGAACGGTTAGGCAACTCAGGTGTCTATACTTCAACAGCAAAGTTAGATAATACAAAAGTTGATGAAGTAGGGCCTTTTTTAAACAAAAAAATGGAGCAATGTAGAGATCTACGGGTCTAAGTCCAGCCAACCATTTGATACATGATGCGTTGATGAGTATCAAAACTGTCATCTGTAACAAAACAAAGGGCACTATGATAGATGGATCCAAAGGCGTAGCAGATGCACTTTGAGTGGTCCTTCTGTGGCTCAGTTGGTAGAGCATGGCGCTTGTAACACCAGGGTAGTGGGTTCGATTCCCGGGACCACCCATATGTAGAATGTATGCACACATGACTGTAAGTCGCTTTGGATAAAAGCGTCAGCTAAATGGCATATATTATCAAAAATATCACCAAGAACAGATAAAAAGGTTGACTGAATAACTTGCTTTTCTACTGCTTCGAGAAAGGCAATCTGTTTCTTTAGAAAGAAGGGAAAAAAACGACTTTAAATCTTAGCTTCTTAACCAGCTTATCTATATGTTTTCCTTTAGACGTCAAATCCATATCAATCCAAATGCCCAAGTATTTATACGCGGTAACACGTTAGACTGGAGAACCATCTGAGTGAAAATGTAGTTCATCTGAAATGTTTTTACGACAGTTTAGAAACATCATGTATTTAGTTTTGCCCTTATTAAAGTTCACGTTTTAAATCAGCACTGTGGGAGGATCATGTCATGTCAACAATTGACAAATGTTTATTCACAAAGAGTGACACCATAGATTATCTTTCCAGATACCCATGTAAAATAAAGATAACGTCGGGACTGTGTCAGTAATGGTAAAAGGCTTAGAAGAGGAAGAATACATTGTCTATTGGAAAAAGGACATTTCTGTTTTTGCTTAGTTTACAATCCTATTTTCCACAAAAACGTTGGTGCTGAACACAAATCCACAAAGTCTACAAGAACCAGCATATTTCGAAATGGCCTTTTATTAATCAGGGGCGACTTAAATACCAGGCCTTGTCTGAGTTTCATCCTGGAAGGGATACAGTTAAGTTGTGTCTTGTAATACATAACCCTGATGCATGTGCAACAGATCACAACGATGAGGCACAAAGGGAGATATCCCTGGCAAGTTGGGAGAGTGAACGATACATCTTTTAGAGCCTGCTGTAATTGGCCGAGCTGAGATAGTGGGATTGCAGCGGGATACAAATGGCTTTCCTTTGAAGGCTCCTCAAATGGTAATCCTACATCCACTTTCATTGTTCACTTAAGACCAGGCACTCATCGTGAGCGAAATAACCATGATAAATCGCAGGGCTCAGAGTTATTCATCAAAGCGAGAGCTGGTTCCTTATGGCTGAGAATAGTCCACTTTCAGACTTTAACAGAATCACAGCAAAGGACTGTATTTGGATATAAGGCTAAGACACCATATACAAAGTGGGTAAGAGACGGGATAAGAGTATGGGATGGAATAAGACTGCCACAGCCCTGAGTCAATGACATGTTAGAATCGACTTTGACAGTGATTACAGCTTTGAGTCTTTCTGGGTAAGGCTCTAAGATCTTTGCCCACATGGGTTGTACAATATTTGCATATTATTATCTTTTAAACTCCTCAAGCTGTGTCAAGTTGATTGTTGATCTTTGCTAGACAGGCAAAGACAACTCAGGAACATTCAGTGTCATCTTGGTAAGCAAATCCAGTGTATGTTTGGCCTTGTGTTTTAGGTTATTGTCCTGCTGAAAGGTGAATTTGTCTCTGTGTCTGTTGGAAAGCAGACTGAACCAGGTTTTCCACTTTGATTTTGCCTGTGCTTAGCTCTATTCCTTTTCTTTTTATATTAAAACAACTCTCTAGTCCTCATGAATGACAAGTATGCCCATAACATGATGCAGCCACTACTATGCTAGAAAATATGAAAAGTGGTACTCAGTGATGTGTTGTGTTCAATTTGCCCCAAAGATAACACTTTGTTTCCTGGTCTTTGTGGTTGAATCTGTGTATGAAACTCAGTTCTCGACTGAAGGACCTTACAGATAATTGTATGCGTGGGTACACAGATGAGGTATCACTCAAAAGTAACACTGTTATTGCACACAGAGCCCATGCAACGTATTATGTGACTTGTTAAGCACTAAGAACCTTTTTACTCCTGAACTTATTGTCACGGATCCCTCTGGAACTTTCATTGCCCACACCTGGCCCTTATTCCCACTGATGGTACTTGTATAAGTGTGCCCTTTGTTCACCATGGTCTTGTCGATTATTGTTGCAATGTAAGTTGGTGCGTGTGAGTACCTGTGCTGTGTATTTTGGGCTTTCGTGCCTTTGTGGATTGCGCAGATGATTACGGGTCTTGTCCCGTTTGTTAATCATTGTGCGTTAGTGTTATTTATTTGAGGTACTCCTCGCTCTTTTGTTTGGGTCACAACCCTGTGTTTTTGTTACGTGTTTGTTTGGTCTCCGTCCCCGTGCCTTTTACACGGCACGCAGAAAATTGGTCTGAAAAAAAAAAAACTATTACGCATTCCTGCGCCTGTCTCCCGAATCCATTCATACCAACATGACACTTATTTAGGCTTGCCATAACAAAGTGGTTAAATACTTATTGACTTTCAGCTTTCATTTTGTGTTAATTGGTAAACATTTCTAAAAACATGATTCCACTTTGACATTATGGGCTATTGTGTGTAGGCCAGTGACACAAAACCTAAGTTTAGTCAAGGGGTGTGAATACCTTCTGAAAGGACTGTAAGGCTAACTGACACCACATATGGGATGGAATATTGCTGTCGCACGTCCTATCAAAATGCAAAGGAGAATTCATTAAAAACCATGATTAAAAGAATATGCGAACATAAACATATGATATCCTGTCACAACTGTTGGAAAGATAAACAAGCAGCACCAGAGAGGAACGGTGCACTACTAGACAGTATCTGGTCTGAATTAAATCAATGTGATACTTATTCACCAATACTGGTCCTCTCACTATAATAGCCTTGAGATTTAAAAATAGAAAAGAACAGTGAAAAATAAGGGATAATTCCAAGATATGGATTGTTTTAGCATGCACATGTCTACCTAGATTCCTCTGTCACATTACAAGTAAGAGGTCACATGGTCAATCACATGGTCACATGGTTCAATCATAATCAGCACAAGCCCTTATTGGCCATATTACTGAACTATAATGGTATCCCATTACCTGTTATTTCATTCTCTAATGGGAATATGGAGTTAATTTCAAAACCACCATGACGGTAATAGTATGAAATGGAATGGGCGGCGTTAGTAGTGTAGGCCTATCTTATACTCATGATTTTTCTTTGGTCAGAATGATTTAACAATCTAACGTATTCATTTATCAAAACATACTTAAAATGCGGTATGTGTGGGAGTAACCTTTAGAGCTGTGTCCAGTTGGTGAAATGCCAGTAGCTCAAAAGGTTGCCAGTGTGGTGGCCAGAGACGAGTGAGCATCTTTATGTTTGACCTTTACTATAAGACACTCAATTCTTTCAAGTGCCGGGCTACACGCTCACTTAAATAATACAACACCACTCCAGTGTGCCAAGACATTTAGGTGACAAAAGTAAACAACACCAAGAGATTGATCTTGCCGTCTGTTGCCAACTTTTCTCTCTCTCTCCCTCCATGATTGAAGGAGGATGATTGCTCACGAGATAAAAATATCTCAGAGAACTGGAGACGCGGTGTCTACACATTATTCCCACTGCGGAGGAGAGAAAGAGACTGACTGCACTGACTGGGGTGCTATAGCTAATTATCGCCATATATTTTTAACTCCTGAAAAATTATCACAAACAGTGACAAGACACTCGATGTCCTGTACTGTACCAAGCTTCCTAATGTCAAATCCAAGGGAGGAGTGTAAGGTCGAGCATCAAACATGGATGTTGACACAAAACTTTTACTAAAAATGGGGGATGACATTTTAAAAGAGGGCTAAAATGTCTGCTGAGAACAACTTCGGGACATAAACTTGGCGTGCCAAGATACTGGGTAGTCAATCCAAGTAACTCAATGCTTTTTTGCCTGATGCAGTGCATGCATTTCTCGTTGAAAAATGTATCGCATCTGGCCCAGCTGGAGGACAGGCACCCAGGTGTGAGAGGAGGAGAGGAGAAAAGGAGATCTGGACAAGGAGGAGAGTTGTGAAAGGAGGTTGTTACACAGGATGCCCCTACACCCTTGACTCTCTGGGACACAGAAAAGTCCTAACACTCTTCTTTAAAAAACAAAACCATTTTTACCCCCTTTTCTCCCAAATTTTGTGGTATCCAATTGTTAGTAGTTACTATCTTGTCTCATCGCTACAACTCCCATACGGGCTCAGGGGAGATGAAGGTCAAAAGCCATGCATCCTCCGAAACACAACCAAGCCGCTCTGCTTCTTAACACAGCACGCATCCAGCCACACCAATGTTTCAGGGAAACACTGTGCACCTGGTTAGCATGCACTGCGCCCAGCCTGCCACAGGAGTCACTAGTGCAAGATGGGACAAGGATATCCCTACCAGCCAAACCCTCCCTAACCCAGACAACGCTAGGCCAATTGTGTGTCACCCTATGGACCTCCCGGTCACGGCTGGCTGCAGCAGAGCCTGGGCGTGAACCACTGCGCCACCCGGGAGGCCTCCTAACACTCTTTAAGTGCATTTTCCCACCTATTCTGATGTGTGAGTGTTGCGTGTGTTTTTCCTGTGTGTGTTTGTGTTTCTCCCCGTGTGTCTCTATCTCTGCCTGTGTATATGTGTGCACTTCAATGCTTTTCACCCCTGGACTTTTTCACCTCTCGTTAAGTAATACGTGAGGAAAGCATGGATCCACATCAACTCAAGGAGTCGGAGGCGTTTCATGTCTTAATGGCTATCCAGCACTGCTTACTGATGAGCTGACACCGCGGTAGGCCTGAAACGAAGGTAGTTTCATTACTCCATCTGACTTAAACATGGGATATTGGCAGTTGCCTTTAATAACAGATGCATCCAGAGCGGATGTCTGAATTGACAAGCTTTTTTTTGGGAAGGATCAGTCTGGTGATGTGCTTACTGCTCGTGGACTAACAACTCAATAGCCAGAGGGCATTGGCACTCACAAACTGAGAAAAATGGGAGGAATGGGAATGGGAGGAAAATGGGTTTGGTAACACTTCACTTGAGTCATTAGCACTTGCCAGCTGTGGCCAAAGTGTTAACCCACCTGGCTAGGCTATAACTGTGTCATAACTATGAGGAAAATGGTATCACATATTCTCTTGACATTCTCGACATCTCTTATCACCATTATGCTATACGTAATGTATGTAATTATGCTGTAATCTGATAAGTAACATGTAATGTTTATGCAAACCTTTGAGGTTTAAAACTCCGTCTGTAACACACAAATTGTCTTAATTGGTGAATCACCAACATATGCCATCTCTTCTGCCACCGACTGAAAGCGAAGGCGATGTCTGTGCTGAAACAACATGGCCGCCACTGAGTTTATCTGCATGCTAGCTTCACACATTAATCATTTCTTCACCGTGAATTATGCAAATCTGGCTGATCCGATTAACAAACAATATTCTCACTGTTCTAACTATGTTAGATAGTGTGGGATGTGGAAATGTAATAATATCACATTTTCATGTTGGTATAGCCGAGGAGAGGACGTTAGGGCGGACAATTGTCTAAGCTCTATGTGGTTGCTGTGTATGAATATTTTACTCAGATAATTGAGCCAGCCGATGCATTTAATAACAAACACACTGACATTTTTTTTTAAGTCCTTTGTAACTCAGTTGAATGAGCATGGTGCTTGTAATGCCAGGGTATTGGATTTGATTCCCAGGACCATCCATATGTAAAATGTATGGTTTAGATAAAAGCATCTGCTAAATGGCGTATATAGAATACTAGCAGACTTTGCTCTATTTTTTCAGATAGTCGAGAAGACAAACAATTTGATGTTCAGAGTATTATAAACTGGATTCTGGGTTCGAAACTGGGTTCGATCCCTGAATGCCGATTGGCTGACAGCCGTGGTATATCAGACCGTACACCACGGGTATGACAAAACAAGTCATTTTTACTGCTCTTAATACATTGGTAACCAGTTTATAACAGCAATAAGGCACCTCGGGGGGTTGTGGTATATGGCCAAAATACCATGGCTAAGGGCCGTATCCAGGCACTCTATGTTGCGTTGTGCGTAAGAACAGCCCATAACCGTGGTATATTGGCCTTATACCCCCCCCCGGGCCTTTTTGCTTAAATACAATTCTGTTTTCCCAAGAAGCACGATCACCCTCGGCAAAGAAACTCCAATTACCCCAGATGGGCTCCTGCCTGTGCCATTAAATACAATTCTGTTTTCCCAGAAGCCGCAGATCACCGTCTGGTGTTCAAACTCCCAATTCCCCAGATGAGACAGCCTGGAGCAGCCGGTGATCAGGTCCCTTAATGTAGGAAATCACAGAGAGGAGGATGGGTCCTCACATTCACTGAGGTTTTTTCCTAATAAAATCAAATCAAATGTTATTGGTCACATACACATGATTAGCAGATGTTATTGTGGGTGTAGCGAAATGCTTGTGCTTCTAGCTCCGACAGTGCAGTAATATCTAACAAGTGCATCAAAAACTGGGACTGAGAGACTGAAAAACAGCTTCTATCTCAAGGCCATCAGACTGCTAAATAGCAATCACTAACTCAGAAAGGCTGATGCCGACATTGAGACCAATCACTGGCCTCTTTATACAATGCACTCTGGATAATGTCACTCTAATAATGTTTACACGTCTTACTTTACTCATATCACATGTATATACAGTATTTTACACCATCTATTGTACCTTGCCTATGCCGCTCGGCTATCGCTCATCCATATACTTACATGTACATATTCTCATTTGTGTGTATTAGGTAGTTGTTCGATTACTTGTTAGATATTACTGCACTGTCAGAACTATAAGCACAAGCTTTTTGCTACGCTCGCATTAACATCTGCTAACCATGTGTATGTGACAAATAAGATTTGATTTGAAGTAATGTCTAACAAATTACACAACATATACCCAATACACACAAGTCTAATTAGGAATTAATTAAGACTATATACATATGGACGAGCGATATCAGAGTGGAACGGACAATGATACAGTAGAATAGTATAGAAAAAACAGTATATACATATGAGATGAGTAATGCAAGATATGTACGCATGGAGTGAATGAGATACCATAGTATAGAAAACAGTATATACACATGAGATGAGTAATGCCAAATATGTAAACATTAAGTGACTAAGATACCATTGAATAGTATAGAATACAGTATATACATATCAGATGAGTAATGCAAGTTATGTAAAGAAAAAAAAAAAATCTGTGACTAAGATACCATAGAATGGTATAGTGTCACGCCTGCTCCCGCTCCCCCTCCCTGGAGCTCGAAGGCGCCGTGCTCCCCAGCATTACGCACTCCTGCCACCATCATTATGCACACCTGCCTTCCCCCGTCGCGCGCATCTGCAATTATTGGACTCACCTGGACTCAATCACCTGTGTCATTACCTCCCCTATATCTGTCTGTTCCCCCGTTCTGTTCCCTGCTTCAGGATTAATG
The DNA here is from genome assembly GCF_023373465.1 of Oncorhynchus keta. Classification (NCBI taxonomy): domain Eukaryota; kingdom Metazoa; phylum Chordata; class Actinopteri; order Salmoniformes; family Salmonidae; genus Oncorhynchus; species Oncorhynchus keta. Next base: position 44,570,513 of record NC_068449.1, on the reverse strand, counting down.
TTCGTATGTTGTCGTGTTACCCGTGTGCTGCCTCTGTTCCTGTCTTGTTCCATGTCTTTTCCTCATTAACTGTTCAACTCCCTGTACCTGCTTCTCTACTCCAGCGTCGGTCCATACAGAATCCTGAAGCCATCAAACGAAGCATAAGGGAGCGCTGGCTTACCGGTTGGTGGTGACGTCGGCTCCAGGGGCCGCCGCCCATGGAACCGGGGGTGACTAAGACAGCTCGTTTACGCTTCAGCCGGCTATCTGTCTCCCATGTTCCAGCGGGATCATCAGGCTGTCACGCCTCAACCGGGTCATCAGGCTCCCACACCTCTGCCAGTTCATCTGGCTTTTACACCCCAACCGGCTGGTCCAGTGCACAGCCGGCCCGTCAGACTCACCCAGGTGGGAAGCTGGGTGGTGCCCATAGAGTGGGGGGGGGTACAATCACGTCTGCTCCCTCTCTTTGGCGCTTGAAGGTGCGACCAACGCAGCCTGCTACCAAGGACTGTGGGCTGTCCTTCTCCATAGCCGACCTAAGTAAAACATTTCAACGTGTTAACTCTCGCAAAGCTGCCGGCCCAGACTGCATCCCTAGCCGCGTCGTGAGAGCATGCTCAGACCAGCTGGCTGGTGTGTTTAAGGACATATTCAATCTCTCCCTACCCCAGTTTGCTGTCCCCACATGCTTCAAGATGGCCACTATTGTTCCTGTACCCAAGAATGCAAAGGTAGCTGAACTAAATTACTATTGCCCCGTAGCACTCACTTCTGCCATCATGAAGTGCTTTGAGAGACTAGTCAAGGATCATATCAACTCCATCTTACCTGTCACCCTAGACCCACTTCAATTCGCTTAACACACCAATAGGTCCACACACGACGCAATCTCCATCACACTGCACACTGCTGTCACAGCCTCTCCTCTGCAGTGCAGGGGCGTTTCCTCCTGTAGGCAGAGGAGGGTCGTTAGTTATTGGAGTCACCTGGGTATTTAAACGGCTTCACTAATCTCTCTCTCTCTCTGCTCCTCCAGGTATTATCCTGTTTTGTTTGTTCCTTTGTAGTTTTGCAGAGTTTTCACTCAGTCATTCACACACACAGATTCACGCATCCCTGCACTTTACATACACCTTACATTATGATACTTTCACACCTCATTCCTTTTTCTTTGTTTAAAGTTAATAGTTTTGGTTTACAATAAAGAACCTTTTTGATTGGCCTATACCTGATGTTCGTGTCCCCTCATTTTTGCCACAGGCTATGAGCCGGCCTGTGACACTGCCCTACCCATCTGGACAAGAGGAATACCTATGTAAGAATGCTGTTCATTGACTATAGCACCATAGTATCATCCAAGCACATCATTAAGCTTGAGGCCCTGGGTCTGAACCCCACACTGTGCAATTATTGTCATGGACTTCCTGACGGGCCGCCCCCCAGGTGGTGAAGGTAGGAAACAACATCTCCACTTCGCTGATCCTCAACACTGAGGCTCCACAAGGGTTTGTGCTCAACCCCCTCCTGTACTCCCTGTTCACCCATGACTGAGTGGCCATGCATGCTTCCAACTCAATCATCAAGTTTACAGACGACCCAACAGTATTAGGCTTGATTACCAACAACAATGAGACAGCCTACAAGAGGAGGTGAGGGCTCTCGGAGTGTGGTGTCAGGAAAGTAACCTCTCACTCAACGTCAACAAAACCAAGGAGATGATTGTGGACTTCAGGAAACAGCAGAGACGGGACAGCACCCCATCACAGAAAAACTGAAATGGTCACAGACAGTGTGGTGAAGAAGCGCAATAGCGCCTTCAACCTCAGAAGGCTGAAGAAATGTGGCTTGTCACCTAAAACCCTCACAAACTTTTACAGATGCACAATTGAGAGCATCCTGTTGGGCTGTATCACCGCTTGGAATGGCAACTGCACCGCCCATCACCGCAGGGCTCTCCAAGGGTGGTGTCACAGGAAGGCCAAAAACATCAAGGGCAAAACTACGAGCCACTGCCTGGACACCTACAACACCCGATGTCACAGGAAGGCCTGAGAGACTGAAAAAGATTCTCAAGGACATCAGACCACAGCACAGAGAGGCTGCCACTGTTTTTTTACCTTTATTTAACCAGGCAAGTCTCAGAACCTTCTTATTTTCAGACTGCCGAGGTCAGTACAGGTACATCAACGTTCGGACTGAGAGACTGAAAAATACCTTCTATCTCAAGGACATCAGACTGTTAAACAGCCATCAGTAGCACAGAGAGGCTGCTTCCTACTGTACATACAGACTTGAAATCATTGGCCAATACATGAAACACTAGTCACTTTAATAATGCCACTTTAATAATGTTTACATATCTTGCATTACTCATCTCATATGTACAGTTGAAGTCGGAAGTTTACATACACATTAGGCAAATACATTTAAACTCATTTTTTCACAATTCCTGACATTTAATCCTAGTAAAAATTCCCTGTCTTAGGCCAGTTAGGATCACCACTTTATTTTAGGAATGTGAAATGTCAGAATAATAGTAGAGAGAAAGATTTATTTCAGCTTTTATTTCGGTAGAATTGTTATATATTACTTGTTAGATATTGCTGCACTATCAGAACTCGTGCACAAGCATTTCACTATGCTCGCAATAGCATCTGCTAGCCATGTGTATGTGACCAACACAATTTGATTTGATTTGGAGCAGCCGGTGATCAGGTCCCTTAATGTAGGAAATCACAGAGAACAGGAGGAGCCTCGACATACAGTCTCTACTCACTAAAGTTTGTCTGGAGCTCCATTTTTTTCTTTACTGAACTTATCTTCATCGAATTGATTAACTGGTATGGGACTCCGACGTTGTCCTATGGACACCTTACTCTGGAGCTTCTTAGTAATTCACTGGTGTTCCTTTGTTTGTCATTGGAGTTCAATTGAACTCACCGGAGTTCCTTCCCTCCAGGCAAAAATTGGTTGAGTAACTGATGCTCTTTTCACACTTTTAAGTTAAACTCATGCAAACCGCGCTGGAACAACTCGTTGAGATTTCATTCTGAATTGGAATGGTTTTCTGAGTTCATTTCTCTTAGGAATCCTTCTAAATCAAATCAAATTTTATTTGTCACATACACATGGTTAGCAGATGTTGATGCGAATGTAGCGAAATGCTTGTATACACAATACACTCGATCAAGTCATCCTCCTTCGCTATTGTTCCAACCGAAATCTCGGACTTGTCCTCTTTCACGTTGACGTCCACCTTCAGACAAGGTTCTCATGACATATTCCATCAGGTCGACGGCCAAGGGAAGTGATCGTAATGGAATTCCTGTCAGCTTCGCGCGTCATGGACTCCCTGTCTATAGAATCATCTTTAATGAGTTACAGGTTTGGTTTCAAATGGTATTCTTTACCCTTTACAGTGCATTTGACCACGGTCCACAGGGTTCTGTTCAAAAGCAGTGCAATATATAGGGAATTTGGAATGCTCTGTGAGAAAGACATTATTTGGCCTTTGACACGATACTCGTCCGTTGCTCAGTTGAGTTGTGATGAGATCTTGTTGTATCTACTCTGTACTGTACTGGGGGGAGGGGGGAGTTTTGTAGGTGAAGTAGGCTCGGAGCTGACATGGCATGCTATTTCTCGACAACCCAGCCACACAGAGCAATAATTGAAAAATCTATTTCTGACAGTTAATCTTCTGTGCGTAAACTAGCTAAATTTGTTTGCTCTTCTACGTGTGCCGTGGGTCTGTGACGTTGAGAGAGAAAAAACTATTACATTGCCTAAAAAGCTTTTGGGAAACTCAGTCCTGTACAGTTGATTAGGATGAATAGGATTTGCTCTCTGCATAATTATCCATACAAATAAGAATTATCATAACCTACTGTCACATATTGTCATAAAAAGTGTACTTCAAGGAGTGAACAGAGGCTTTTTCATGCTATAGAATCAATTATATTAATCTTAAAGGTGCAACAAAATAGTCTACAATTAGGACAAAACATTTGTATGGTGCTAAAATGTGTTTTTTTGGAGTATGTGATGTGTGCTATAGAGTGAGAGAGAAGGAGGAGCAAAGAGGGAGGGAGGGGAAGAGTAAAGTGTGTGAGTTTGTTTGCGTTAGAGACTCGGGGTCTCTAAACTAGCGTGTTCCCAGCTATGGGGATTAGGCCGAGAAGTGGAGCGAAAAGGACAATAATGAAGTTGAGCAGCTGAAGGAGAGAAAGACAGAGAGAGAGGGAAAGAGAGCGAGAGGGGGAGATAGTGAGAGAGACCCTACCAGCAAAGTGCAGGAATGGGATTTATAGTATAATCCCACATCCTTGACTTCCATGTCACTTCTCTCTGACTACCTCCCATGGAATGTTTGTATTTCATGACCTTCACTACTGCAAGGGTTTGTGTGTGTCCACTTAGCTACAGAGGTGAAGCTGACATGTTTTACCAGAACAATAAATCAATCCCGGATTGAGATGATATATTGCTAAACTTGTTGTTGTGGTATGTTGAATGTTTGGGTGTTATATGTCAGTGCAGCTGGGCCCATAGGGGGAAAAAATCTGTTGTTCACTCAGATATCCTCCAGATCTTTTGAGACTACCTCAAGCTTCTCAATTTTGAATCATTCTGTGACCGTTTGTGTCTGGGTTATTGCTCCTAAAGGCCCTTTAGGAGAAATATTGATGTGAAGAGACTTCTATGAGACATACAGTGGGGAGAACAAGTATTTGATACACTGCCGATTTTTCAGGTTTTCCTACTTACAAAGCATGTAAAGGTCTGTAATTTGTATCATAGGTACACTTCAACTGTGAGAGACGGAATCTAAAACAAAAATCCAGAAAATCACATTGTATGATTTTTAAGTAATTAATTTGCATTTTATTGCAGGTCTTTGTCCTGTTGCATCATCCAACTTCTTTTGGGTTTCAATAGGGGGACAGATAGCCTTACATTCTCCTGCAAAATGTCATGATAAACATGGGAAATACTTTTTTATTCGATGATTGCAAGCTGTCTAGGCCCTGAGGCAGCAAAGCAGCAGCAAACCATCATGCTCCCTCCACCATACTTTACAATTGTGATGAGGTTTTGATGTTGGTGTGCTGTGCCTTTTTTCTCCACACGGAGTGTTGTGTGTTCCTTCCAAACATCTCAACTTTAGTTTAATCTGTCAACAGAATATGTTGCCAGAAGCACTGTGAAACATCCAGGTGTGCTTTTGCAAACTTCAGATGCAGCAATGTTTCTTTGGACAGCATTGGCTTCTTCCATTGTCCCGTCCCATGAACACCATTCACGCCTTTTCAGTTCTGGCCACAAATCTTTTATGGGATTGAGGTCAGGGCTTTGTGATGGCCACTCAAATACCTTGACTTTGTTGTCCTTAAGCCATTTGCCACAACTTTAGAAATATGCTTGAGGTCATTGTCCATTTGGAAGACCCATTTGCGACCAACTTCCTGACTGATGTCTTGAGATGTTGCTTCAATATATCCACAAATTTCCCTGCCTCAAATTGACATCTATTTTGTGAAGTGCAACAGTCCCTCCTGAAGCAAAGCACCCCCACAACATGCTGCTGCCACCCCTGTGCTTCACGGTTGGGATGGTGTTCTTCAGCTTGCAAGCATCCCCATTTTTCCTCTAAACATAACGATGGTCATTATGGCCAAACAGTTCTATTTTTGATTCATCAGACCAGAGGACCTTTCTCCAAAAAGTACGATCTTTGTCCCCATGTGCAGTTGCAAACCGTAGTCTGGCTTTTTTATGGCGGTTTTGGAGTAGTGGCTTCTTCCTTGCTGAGCGGCCTTTCAGGTTATGTCGATATAGGGCTTGTTTTACTGTGGATATAGATATTTTGTACCTGTTTCCTCCAGCATCTTCACAAGGTCCTTTGCTGTTGTTCTGGGATTGATTTGCACTTTTCTCACCAAAGTACATTCATCTCTAGGAGACTGAACGTGTCTCCTTCCTGTGCGGTATGACAGCTGCGTGGTCCCATGGTGTTTATACTTGTGTACTATTGTTTGTAGAGATGAACGTGGTATCTTCAGGCATTTGGAAATTGCTACCAAGGATGAACCAGACTTTTTTCCTGAGGTCTGATTTCTTATGATTTTTTCCATGATGTCAAGCAAAGGGGCACTGCGTTGGAAGGTAGGCATTGAAATACATCCACAGGTACACCTCCAATTGACTCAAATTATGTCAATTAGCCTATCAGAAGCTTCTAAAGCCATGTTATCATTTTCTGGAATTTTCCAAGCTGTTTAAAGGCTTAAAGGCACAGTCAGCGTGGTGTATGTACATTTCTGACCCACTGGAATTGTGATACAGTGAATTATAAGTGAAATAATCTGTCTCTAAACAACTGTTGGAAAAATGAGTAGGTGTAGATGTCCTAACCAACTTACCAAAACTATAGTTTGGTGGCTAGGTGTTCCGCTTGCTTCCGGTGAAACTGGGGTGTTCGCAATTCAAATAAATAATCATTAAAATTATGAATATTAAACATATGTACATACAAAAAAGTTGAAAAAGTTGGTTGAAAGCTTAAATTCTTGTTAATCTGTCCAATACAGTAGGCTTTACAGCAAATGCATGCCATGCAAACGTTTGAGGTAGGCACCCCACATCAAAATATTTTCCACCCGCACAGGTTTCATAAATTCACAAATAGTGATTAAAAATGAATTTACTTTTTGAAAATCTTCCTCTGATTTGTCATCCAAAGGGTCCCAGCCATAACATGTTGTGTCATCTGTTAGATAAAATCCTTCTTTATATGCCAAAAAGTCAGTGTATTTGGCGCCATCGATTTCAGTAATCCGCTCGTTCAACATGCCAAGATAGGAATCCGAAATTCTACCCCTTTGTTTCAACAAGTCAAAATACATTTATATATCATCCTCTGAGACCCTAAAATGTAATTAAACTACAATATTTCATACGGAAAAAATATGTTCAATAGGAAAGCGATATTAGCAAGTGTGTGTCCTATTCGTCTCGTGCGCATACACAAATTTCCAAGACTGTATCCCTGTAGTAAAACTCATTATTCTTCCTCGTTTTGGAAGAAACAAACCTGAAACCCTTTAACAAAGATTACTGACACCCAGTGGAAGCCATATAGGAATTGCATACTGGGAGCTAGATTACATTTGTTCTCTATATGTTCTATTGGAAGAGTATGAGCTCTCAAAAAAAACTATTTCCGGTTGTTTTTTCTTTGGGATTTTCTCCTACCATATCTATTGTGTTATAGTCTCCTACATTATTTTAACTTTTCTAAAGTTTCAAAGTGTCTTCTTTCCAATGTTACCAATTATATGCATACCCTGGCTTCAGGGCCTGAGAAACAGGCAGTTTACTTTGGGCACATCAGTCAGTTGGAAATTGAGAAAAAAGACCCAAGCCCTAACTTAACAAGACATTTGTGGAGTGGTTGAAAGACAAGTTTTGATGACTCCAACCTAAGCGTATGTAAACTTCTGACTTCAACTGTATGTTCTTTGAAATAAATGTGAAACAGTATATGCCCTGGCTGATTAGCTAGTTGCCAGGGAACAAATAGATATGGTTTTGCCAGGGAGCTCTTCTTACAAACTCAGGGGAAAAGTTGCATCAGTGTTTGCAAGAACTAACTAAGTACTTAAAATAGCTTTATCTGTTTGTATTAGTAATGTAAGTTTATCACATAATATACTTCAGACGAGACCCCCATGCATATTGCATTCCAAAATAACGTTAGCCTAGCTGGTAGCCTGATTATTATTATTGTCTTTGATATGCATGTCTTTATGCACAACAACACCCCTTGTATTTCAACATATGTGTGTACTGTTTATCAGGGACAACATTCCTAACAATTTTATTTGGTAATGCATATTAGTATTGCATCTTTAATCTTTATAAGATGTGTTAGGCCTACTTATCTTGATGATAATTGAGTGAGCAAACACATTGTAGCACTGGGCTAGCAGCAATTAGCTGTATCTGTATTGAATGACGTTGGAGACTCAAAATGACAAGACCAGAGCCTGGAAGCCGATGGAGAAGAAAGATGAATAAAGACAACGCTGGGTCACTTAATGTTGTACAGCAAGCTTGGGCCCAACTAGTCAAGCAGTATGTTAAGTGGGGGAGTATTTGCTACCTCTGTAGTCAAACAATTTCGTATAAGTCGGAAATTAGCTAGGTGCAGGTTTTTCTTTGCTGCAAGATACTATAACACATGGTACCTGCTTCCATGTTGTGCCCCTATTGGAAACCCCTGGCAACACGGTTTTTATTGAGATGTTTATGCAAATATGTTTCTAGTACAAGAGGGTGCTACTATAAAACATAGGAAGTGTAATAACAATGTAAAATTTACTTAAATATTGTATGTGTATATATGTGTTCTGTCTTGATGAGGCGGGTGTGTTCTGTCCTGATGGGGCGGGTGTGTTCTGTGCTGATGGGGCAGGTGTGTTCTGTCCTTATGGGGCGGGTGTGTTCTGTCCTGATGGGGCAGGTGGGTTCTGTCCTGATGGGACAGGTGTGTTCTGTCCTGATGGGGCAGGTGTGTTCTGTCCTGATGGGGCGGGTGTGTTCTGTCCTGATGGGACAGGTGTGTTCTGTCCTGATGGGGCGGGTGTGTTCTGTCCTGATGGGACAGGTGTGTTCTGTCCTGATGGGGCAGGTGTGTTCTGTCCTGATGGGGCGGGTGTGTTCTGTCCTGATGGGACAGGTGTGTTCTGTCCTGATGGGGCAGGTGTGTTCTGTCCTGATGGGGCGGGTGTGTTCTGTCCTGATGGGACAGGTGTGTTCTGTCCTGATGGGACGGGTGTGTTCTGTCCTGATGGGACAGGTGTGTTCTGTCCTGATGGGGCAGGTGTGTTCTGTCCTGATGGGGCGGGTGTGTTCTGTCCTGATGGGACAGGTGTGTTCTGTCCTGATGGGACAGGTGTGTTCTGTCCTGATGGGGCGGGTGTGTTCTGTCCTGATGGGACAGGTGTGTTCTGTCCTGATGGGGCGGGTGTGTTCTGTCCTGATGGGGCGGGTGTGTTCTGTCTTGATGAGGCGGGTGTGTTCTGTCCTGATGGGACAGGTGTGTTCTGTCCTGATGGGGCGGGTGTGTTCTGTCCTGATGGGACAGGTGTGTTCTGTCCTGATGGGACAGGTGTGTTCTGTCCTGATGGGGCGGGTGTGTTCTGTGCTGAAGGGGCGGGTGTGTTCTGTCCTGATGGGACAGGTGTGTTCTGTCCTGATGGGGCGGGTGTGTTCTGTCTTGATGAGGCGGGTGTGTTCTGTCCTGATGGGACAGGTGTGTTCTGTCCTGATGGGGCGGGTGTGTTCTGTCCTGATGGGGGGGGTGTGTTCTGTCCTGATGGGACAGGTGTGTTCTGTCCTGATGGGGCAGGTGTGTTCTGTCCTGATGGGGCGGGTGTGTTCTGTCCTGATGGGACAGGTGTGTTCTGTCCTGATGGGGCGGGTGTGTTCTGTCCTGATGGGGCGTGTGTGTTCTGTCCTTATTGGGCTGTTGTGTTCTGTCCTGATGGGGCGGGTGTGTTCTGTCCTGATGGGGCGGGTGTGTTCTGTCCTGATGGGGCGGGTGTGTTCTGTCCTGATGGGGCGGGTGTGTTCTGTCCTGATGGGGCGGGTGTGTTCTGTGCTGATGAGGCGGGTGTGTTATGTCCTGATGAGGTGGGTGTGTTCTGTCCTGATGGGGTGGTTGCGTTCCATTTATGCGGGCACGCTGCAGGGAGTAAAAGTAAAAAAAAATATTAAAATGGTGTCAGATATGTTAAAATATGGCAGAGCAATGCCACGCCACTCACCTAATGTGCAGTCCTTCTTGGTTTTAAAACCTATTCAGTCTGTCTACAAACAGGCTCTCAAAGTGCTTGATAGGAAGCCCAATAGCCATCATCACTGTTACATCCTCAGAAAGCATGAGCTCCCGAGTTGGGAAAATCTTGTGCAATACACCGACACATGTCTTGTATTCAAGATCCTAAATGGTCTGCCATGAGAGGTGACTGTATAGTTCCCTTAAGGAAAAGCACCTTTAGTAAATCCACTTTCTCTGTGAGAGCTTCCCATGTCTGGAATACACTGCCATCAGACACACATAACTGCACCACCTATCACACTTTCACAAAATGCTTGAAGACATGGCTAAAGGTCAATCAGATTTGTGAACATGGTCCCTAGCTGTGTATTGCTGCTTTCCATGTTGTCTGTTGTCTGTCGCTTGTGAGGTGTGGAAACACTTTGTTGCTTTTATGAATTTTGTCTTGCTGCTTTTTGTTCTATGTTGCTCTGTCTGTATGCTATGTCTTGCTTGTCCTATGTTGCTCTGCGTGTGCTCACTGCTCAATGATTGTCTATATTGAAATTGTTTTCAATAACCTGCCCAGGGACTGCGGTTGAAAATTAGCCGGCTGGCTAAAACCGGCACTTTTACTGAAACGTTGATTAATGTGCACTGTCCCTGTAAAAATAAAATAAACTCACATTTTTCAAATTTGTCAATAAGTGCCCATTTGTCACCTGATTCCTCAGAGGTAAAGAAGAATTCAATCTGTCCATCCTTTATTTGTGGTACATTAGACAGAAAACAGTAAAAATTGTTCCTTTTTTCTTCCCATAATGCCTTGATGTGAAAGGCCTTCACTGAATGCGGTGAATTGACGTGGCGACAAGCATGTTTTTCAGTTGCAGAGAGGTGCCTTGCCTCCAGCTGAAGTTCACTTGATGCTCCAGTTATGCTTGTTCTCGACTTATCACTGCTTCATCAAAAAAGCCGTGGTCATTGGCCATCCTTAGCATAAAAAGCTAAGGCATTAGCTTAGCTTCATGATTTGCGAAATCGCAGGAAATAGCAGCCCTGTAATTCATAGTGAGATAGGCACAAGATAACAATGTGTAAATACCACTGGGACCTGTATGACATAAATGTAAGACATGTTTGAAATAGAGAATCTCATTGTTCGTATCACATTTAAACTCATTTAAGATCTTGCACGACGCATTCGTCAAGTAGCTGAGACTGAGACAAGAGACACGTGTGAGAGAGTTCCCGAGATCTCACACAGCGGTCACTGCGACTGCGAGACAGATCCGTGTCTACTTCTCGGGAGTGGCAATTGAGATTAATGAGAAGAAATGGACAACATCTCACTTTAGTGTTGACTATTGCTCTTTTTTTTGTCTCGGAGGTGGACAGAGGTGATAAAAGTGAGCTCACCTTGGATGTTGCTCTCCTATGGGCTAGGTCAGCTGAGACTTGCCACAGAAGAGGGCACACGTACGCACGCATGCATGCACACGTACGCACACACACACAAACAGGTTGACATCCTGTAGTATAAAGCATCCAACAATGTGCTCTTTCTCTAGAGATGCTAGCCTCTATAAAGGGCTCAATGTTTAACCCCAAAAAATCTAAGCCGTTGGGGCTTAGCGAAAATATAGAATTGTTTTCAGATTTAACCATAGATCATTCAGTTGTTTGATTTTTAATATTAGGACCCCTATGGGTATAATTTTGTATAAATACACCACCGTTCAAAAGTTTGGGGTCACTTAGAAATGTCCTTGTTTTAGAAATAAAATCACATTTTATGTCCATTAAAATAACATCAAATTGATCAGAAATACAGTGTAGACAATGTTAAGGTTGTAAATGACTATTGTATCTGGAAATGGCAGATTTGTTATGGAATATATATAAATATACATTTTTAGATGCTCATTATCAGCAACCCTCATTCCTGTGTTCCAATGGTGTGATGTGATAGCTAATCGAAGTTTATCATTTTAAAATGATAATTGATCATGATAAAACCCTTTTGCAATTATGTTAGCACAGCTGAAAACTGTTGTTCTGATTAAAGAAACAATACAACTGGCCTTCTTTAGACTAGTTGAGTATCTGGAGCATCAGCATTTGTGGGTTCGATTACAGGCTCAAAATGGGCCGGAACAAATAACTTTCTTCTGAAACTCATCGGTCTGTTCTTGTTCTGAGAAATGAAGGCTATTCCATGTGAGAAATTGCCAAGAAACTGAGGATCTTGTACAACACTGTGTTCTACTCCCTTTACAGAAAAACACAAACGGTCTCTAACCAGAAAAGAAAGAGGAGTAGGAGGCCCCGGTGCACAATTTAGCAAGAGGACAAGTACATTAGAGTGTCTAGTTTGAGAAACAGACGTCTCACAAGTCCTCAACTGGCAGCTTCATTAAATAGTACCTGCAAAACACCAGTCTCAATGTCAACAGTGAAAAGGCAACTCCGGGATGCTGGCCTTCTAGGCAGAGTTGCAAAGAAAAAGCCATATATTAGACTGGCCAATAAAAAGAAAAGATTAAAATGGGCAAAAGAACACAGACACTGGACAGAGGAACTCTGCCTAGAAGCCCAGCATCCCTGAGTCGCCTCTTCACTGGTCTGACAAACACTACTGTAGGTCAACAACTTTCCACCGAAGATGCGGAAGGCAGACATAGGCGGATGCGGTGGATTGCGACCCATACGAAAAACAGATATCTAGCTTAAACTGTCAGATTGTTATGTTTAATTTTTTTTATATTACTTAGATTGGCACACGTGGTTCAATAGACTTTTATTAACAAGCTGATTTAAGTTTTTGTGTGTGTGTGTGTGTGTGTGTGTGTGTGTGTGTGTGTGTGTGTGTGTGTGTGTGTGTGTGTGTGTGTGTGTGTGTGTGTGTGTGTGTGTGTGTGTGTGTGTGTGTGTGTGTGTGTGTGTGTGTGTGTGTGTGTGTGTGTGTGTCAGGGTTGGGCTCAATTCGAAATAAAGGCAGTCCGTTCAGAAAGTAAGCTAATTGAATAGTCGAAGAAAGGGCATTTATTTTCAATGACTTCTCAATTAACTGAAAAGTTGAAGCTATTTATTTCAAAAGCTTTTGAATTTCTGAATTTTAAATTCAAATCACTTCCTGAATTGACTGCCTTCAATCCAAAATGAGCCCAACCCTGTTGTGTACAGTATACACCCGTGTGTGTGTGTGTCTGTCTGTGCCTGCATCTGTGTGTGCCTGGTCTTGTGCATACATCTGTGCGTGAGTGCATCCGTGTGCGAGTGTGTGCGTGCATGTGCATCTGTGGGTGACAGAATTTGTGGGCGTGTGTAGTGCCTGCTCATGTAACCAGTGTGAAATAGTTAGCTAATTAGCGGTGCGGTGCGCCCTAGTAGCCTTTCAATCGGTGAAGTTACCCGCTCTGAGACCTTGATGTTGTTGTTTCCCTTGCTCTGCAATGGCCAGGCTTTTGCTGAGTGATAGATAACGATGCCTCATGAGAGGCTGTTGTTGATGTGTGAAGAGGGTCCCCGGTTCGAGCCCAGGTTGGGGCAAGGAGAGGGATGGAAGCAATACTCTTACACTCAGCCTGCACACTGACATTGCCAACAACATCACATCTAACATCTTTAGCTACGTCCCGAGCTCACTGACATTGCACTTGAAAAGAGAAAGGAAACAAATGAATTCTGTTGATGGAGACCACAGTGGCCTTGGAGAGGTGAAATTGTTTCTGATATGTAATGTTTCGTTAGAAATTTTGGTGTGTCCATTGGTTATCCACAAAATTCTGGTAACTTGCTCAACCTAAAATGAAGGGGATTGGACAGGTTAAAGAAAGATTTTTAAGCCTTGAGACAACTGGGACATGGATTGTGTATGTGTACCGTTACGCCAATGGGCAAGACAAAATATTTAAATGCTTTTTGAATAGGGTATGGAATGGTCCACCACCCAAGGACATCCAGCCAACTGGGAAGCATTGGAGTCAAAATGGGCCTGCATCCCAGTCGAACGCTTTCGACACCTTATAGAGACCATGCCCCCGACGAATTGAAGCTGTTCTGAGGGCAAAAGGTGGTGCAACTCAATATTAGGAAGGTGTTCCTAATGTTTTGTACACTCAGTGTAGATTGGTTCAATATGCAGCGTGCAAACTGAAGGGCTTATCTTCTGTGAAAATGCAGCAATGCAGCTTGCAGGAGGACGCGTCTAGAGGATACTTTGTGTACGTACCAAATGGCACTCTATTCTCTACGTAGTGCACTACTTTTGACCAGAACCATATGGGTCCTAGTCAAAGTAGTGAGCTATATAGTAAATAGGGTGCCATTTGAGATGCAAGCAGCTTGTCTCAAACAACCTCCATGTGTGCCTTGACGGAAAGCCAACATCTTTTAGCCAAATGCTCCCTCTGGAAAGCATCCAAAAACTCTACAGCAAACAAAAGGCTTGTTTTTTGCAGTCAGATGAACATGGTGTGTGACAGTGTGTGAATCCAGACATGCTTTTAAATCCGCTCAATTGTCCTAAATAGCTAGCCACGTCCCAAAAAAATGGTTGAAAATCTCTTGGTGTCCTTTTTAGCTCAATTGACCAAAAACTGTCTTAGAGGACATCTCATGGACAGGCTGTGTACCAACGTCTTGCTTTTATTTACTGTTAAAGTATGTTTCCTCCCATACAGTTTCACTCCATTAAGTTCTTTGCTATTCTTAAAAAGTGGTGCATATGTTGACAGGGACATTCATGTGGAACTGAACGATTCACCTTGAGAGTTTATGAAGTGGCAAATTGTTAGACAAGGGTTTCATAGAGGTAAAGGACTAAACTGTGACATGGCAGAATGCCCGCGCCCTTGACCATTAGGAGACCGAGAGGATACAATCTCAATTAGACAAGGAATTAATTAAAAATGTAATATATCAAATTTAATGAAGATTATGTACTTGATATTGCCCTTGGTTGTACACATCTATTCCTACTGTAGCCTTTAAGAGGCCAAGATGGCGGCGCAGTAGGACGTGTATATCTGTCTTATCCCTTGTAAATTGCCGGTATTTTTTGTATATATCTTAATCTCACTTTCTGTATGAACTAAATTCTTTATAACTGGAATTTCTATCAGGAGCTAGTTAGCTAACTAGTTACTAGTCTTTGTTAGCCATGGCTAGCGGTCCTCTCCCCCCGGCATCAGCCAGCCTTAGCTCGGACAATCACCTGCCAGTCTGCACAGCACGATATCTACCCAGAGCGTATCGGACTGCTTCTCTCTACCATATCATCGGATTCCTGACGCTCTGGATCATCACACGAGATCATTACTCTGGATCATCGCAGCTAGCTAGCTGCAAATGAGTGGCTGCTGTTAGCCAACGCCTCTGTCCTGAAGCAAGCATCAGCTAGCCTTGAGCTTGCCTCGGGTTAGGCCCAAATACCAGCTAATTCTAGGGCTACAATACCTCCTTTGCCAATTGGCATGGACCCTTTATTATTGACACGGAGCCCCGCTGATCCATCACGACTGGACTGCCGACATGATCACCTGATGTGGTCTCAACAGGCTATTCTGTTATGATAACGCCACAGAACCATCTACTAGCCCCGGCCCACTAGCTTTTCTGAATGCTGTGTCCCCTGCTCGTCCAGCTAGTAGTGACTACCGAACAGCATCCTGACTCACCTATTGTTGCACTTTTGATCCTATGATCACTCAGCTATACAGCTGATGCACCCTGGACTGTTTCAACAACATGGTACCTCACTTTGTTTACCTGTTGGCCTCAGCCTCAAATTCAGGTCCTGTATGTACCTAACTGTCCCACTCTGCCCATTCATCGCCATTTACCCCTTGTCTTAGCTCTCCTGATCAACACCTATGATTGCTTTATGCCTCTCTCTAATGTCAATATGCCTGTTCTACTGCTGTCTTGGCTAGTTGTTATTGTTTTATTTCACTGTAGAGCCCTCAGTCCCACTCAAAATGCCTTAGATAGCTCTTTCATCCCACCCCACACACATGCTGAGACCTCACCTAGCTTTACTGATGCCTCCAAAGACGAAACGTCTCTCATCGTCATGCAACACATAGGTTTGCCTCCACTGTACTCACATCCTACCATACCAATGTCTGTACATTATAACCGGAATCTATTCTACCATGCCCAGAAATCTGCTCCCTTTATTCTCTGTCCCCAACACACTGGACGACCAAGTCTTCTAGCCTTTAGCTGTACCCTTATCCTACTCCTCCTCTGTTCCTCTAGTGAGGTTAACCCAGGCCCTGTAGCCCCCAGTTCTACTCCTATTCCCCAGCCGCTATCATTTGTTGACTTCTGTAAAAGTCTTGGTTCAAGCATGTAAACATCAGAAGCCTCCTCCCTAAATTAGTTTTAGCGGCTTTAGCACACTTCGCCAACCCTGATGTCCTAGCCGTGTCTGAATCCTGACTTAGGAAGGTCACCAAAAATTCTGAAATTTCCATCCCCAACTACAACATTTTCTGCCAAGATTTCTGCCAAGATAGAACTGCCAAAGGGTTGTTGTTTATCTTCAGTGTTTGTACTGTTAGGTGACCTAAACTGAGATATGCTTAACACCCTGGCCGTCCAACTATCTAAGATAGATGCCCTCAATCTCAACCAAAGTATCATGGCATCTACCAGGTATAAACCCAAATCCGTAAACATGGCCAACCTCATAGATATCATCCTGACAAATCTGTCCTCTAAATACACCTCTGCTGTCTTCAACCAGGATCTCAGCGATCACTGCCTCATTGCCTGCATCCGTAATGGGTCCGTGGTCAAACGACCACCCCTAATCACTGTCAAACACTCCCTAAAACACTTCAGTAAGCAGGCCTTTCTAATCGACCTGGCCTGGGTATCCTGGAAGGATATTGACCTCATTCTGTCAATAGAGGACGCCTGGTTATTCTTTAATAGTGCTTTCCTCTCTATCTTAAATAAGCACGCCCCATTCAAAAAATGTAGAACCAGGAACAGATATAGCCCTTTGTTCACTCCAGACCTGACTGCCCTTGGCCAGCACAAAAACATCTTGTGGCGTACTGCATTAGCATCGAATAGCCCCTGCGATATGCAACTATTCAGGGACGTTAGGAACCAATATACACAGGCAGTTAGGAAAACAAAGGCTAGCTTTTTCAAACAAAAATTTGCATCCTGTAGCACAAACTCCAAAACGTTTTGGGACACTGTAAAGTCCATGGAGAATAAGAGCACATCCTCCCAGCTGCCCACTGCACTGAGGCTAGGAAACACTGTCACCACTGATAAATCCACGATAATTGAGCATTTCAATAAGCATTTTTCTGCGGCTGGCCATGATTTCCACCTGGCTACCCCTACTCCGGCCAACAGCTTTTGCACACCCCACAGCAACTTTCCCAAGCCTGCTCTATTTCTCCTTCACCCAAATCCAGTTAGCTGATCTTCTGAAAGAGCTGCAATACCTGGACCCCTACAAATCAGCTGGGCTAGACGATATGGACCCTCTCTTTCTAAAATTATCCAACGCAATTGTTGCAACCCCTATTACTAGCCTGTTCAACCTCTCTTTCATATCGTCTGAGATCCCCAAAGACACTCTAGATCCAAACTGTTACAGACCTATATATATCCTTCCCTGCCTTTCTAAGGTCTTCGAAAGACAACTTAACAAACAGATCACCGACCTTTTCGAATCCCACCATACCTTCTCAGATATGCAATCTGGTTTCTGAGCTGGTCATGGGTGCACCTCAACCATGCTCAAGGTCCTAAACGATTTCATAACCGCCATCGATAAAAGACAGTATTGTGCAGCCGTCTTCATCGACCTGGCCAAGGCTTTCGACACCGTCAATCACTGCATTCTTATCGGCAGACTCAACAGCCTTGTTTTCTCAAATGACTGCCTCGACTAGTTCACCAACTACTTCTCAGACAGAGTTCTGTGTCAAATCGGAGGGCCTGTTGTCCGGACCTCTGACAGTCTCTATGGGGGTTCCACAGGGTTCAATACTCGGGCCAACTCTTTTCTCTGTATACATCAAAGATGTTGCTCTTGCTGCTGGTGATTCTCAGATCCACCTCTATGCAGATGACACCATTCTGTTTACTTCTGGCCCTTCTTTGGACACTGTGTTAACTAACTGTCAGACAAGCTTCAATGCCATACAACTCTCCTTCCGTGGCCTCCAACGACTCTTAAATGCAATTAAAACAAAATGCATGCTCTCAAACAATCGCTGCCCACCCCTGCCCGCCCGTCCAGCATCACTACTCTGGACGGTTCTGACTTAGAATATGTGGACAACTACATACCTAGGTATCTGGGTAGACTGTAAACTCTCCTTCCAGACTCACATTAAGCATCTCCAATCCAGAATTAAATCTAGAATCAGCTGCCTATTTCACAACAAAGCCTCATTCACTCATGTTGCCAAACATACCCTCATAAAACTGACCATCCTACCGGTTATTGACTTCGGCGATGTCATTTACAAAATAGCATCCAACAATCTACTCTGCAAATTGGATGCAGTCTATCACAGTGCCACCAGTTTTGTCACCAAAGCCTCATATACTTCCCAACACTGCGACCTGTATGCTCTCATTGGTTGGCTCTCGCTTCATATTCATCGCCAAACCCACAGGCTCCAGGTCATCTATAAGTCGTAGGCTAGGTAAAGCCCTGCCTTATCTCAGCTCACTGGTCACCATAGCAGCACCCACCCGTAGCACGCACTCCAGCAGGTATATTTCACTGGTCACCCCTAAAGCCAATTATTCCTTTGTCCTCCTTTCCTTCCAGTTCTCTGCTGCCAATGACTGGAACGAATTGCAAAAATCACTGAAGCTGGAGACATACTACTTCACTAACTTTAAGCATCAGTTGTCAGAGCAGCTTACAGCTCATTGCACCTGTACATAACCCATCTGTAAATAGCCCACCCAACTACCTCATCCCCATACTGTTATTTTTTCCCCCTTCACACCCCAGTATCTCTACTTGCACATTCATCTTCTGCGCATCTATCACTCCAGTGTTTCATTGCTATATTGTAATTATTTCACCACTATGGCCTATTTATTGCCTTACCTCCCTAATCTTACTTCACTTGCACACACTGTATATAGACTTTTCTATATTGCTATTGACTGTATGTTTTTTTATTCCATGTGTAACTCTGTGTTGTTGTATGTTTTGCACTGCTTTGCTTTATCTTGGTCAAATCGCAGTTGTAAATGAGAACTTGTTCTCAACTGGCCTACCTGGTTAAATAAAAGTAAAATAAAAAAGGCCGGTGTCCCAGACACCAGATTAAACCTAGTACATGACTTTAATGCATGTTCAGTAGAGAGGTGTTTAAGTCCAAAACTAGACTTAATCCTATTCTGGGAACATTGCTCATCATTTTATAGGTAGATGCGTTTTATTTAAGGATATTTCAGTTGGTAGGTGTAAAACATCTGAAGAAAACTGACTGCAATCCTTCTGAACAAAGGAACTATAATAAAAAGTGTTTTTAATCGGGGTTGTAATTGGATTCCTTGACTACTTCTCCTTGGGCGATGTACTCTTCGAAAGTTGGTTTTACGCTCCATGTTTCACCTCAAAGGCTTTGGTTTGCTCTTTGCCACTCGCTCTCTCTAACTCTCTCTGAGACAAACTGCACCAATACTGAATACTGAATACTGAATACTGAATACTGAATACTGAATACTGAATATTGTGGACCTACAACAGCTGACATGTCCACCTTGGCTTCCGTTTAAATCCTTGTCAAATGAGAAAGGAGGATATAAGTAGATCTGAACCTATTTTTGACAGAAGGTGAACCAACATTTCACAAAAAAAGTATGTAGTATAGATTATTGATCAAAGCACGCTTGTCTGTTTGTCAGTCTTCATTCCAATCTTAAAGTAAAACCTGCCGTTTTCAGAGACAGTTTCCTGTCACAATACAATTAAATAGTTAATAGCTAGTATTAGTACAGCTGGCAAAAATGTAATCTTAACAAATAATGAATAACATTTCATATATTTCAAAGAACAATTTTCTTGGTTTAAGAGAGTGAACGTTATTTACGTATAATAAGGGTTACATGGAGAAAATCATACCTCTTTGAAATGAAAATGGATGGCCATCCCTTCACCCAAAAATATTTAACCCAAATCCTCCCTGAACACTTGAAAGAAAAAACAAGGCACCCTCCCCATACACAAAATAATAATGAAAATATAAAGTCGATAGCAGAGAACAGGCCTACTGTTTACCTTCACAGCCCAAAGCCGTCCTTTAAGCATTACATTGCAATGCGAGAATTTTGAGAGTGTGCTTTCCTCACCATGACAATATTTCACTTCTACTTTTTATTAAATTCAAAGTTTTGATCAGCAGGTGATCACTGCTCAGCATAGTGAGTGAGTCTTCTAAAAGGTAAGGGCAAGACTCTGGCATTTGGGTGCCCTTAAGGTGCTCCATCAAATGGAAGTCAAAAGGGAGGGCTGGTGGTTTTAGGAGTTTCTGGGTCACAGGGTGCACGTGACCTACGCTCCAAGCCTGTTCTTCTGGACTGAATGATTTATTACCTCACTCAGCCTCAAGAACACACTGCCAGCCCAGAGAGAGATGAGGGGAGGGAGACAAAAAGAGAGGAAGAGGAACATAAGTATAACGCAACTCGTCTTCCTCTGACGAGGAGTATGAAGGATCGGACCAATATGCAGCGTGGTACGTGTCCATGTTGATCATTTACTAACATTGAACACCAAAAACAAAATAACAAGGAGACCGAAACGAAAACGAAACAGTTCTGTCTGGTTAAGACACAGAGACAGAAAATAATCACCCACAACTAAAATGGGGAAAACAGGCGACCTAAGTATGATTCTCAGAGACAACGAACAACACCAGCCTCTAATTGATAACCATACCAGGCCAAACACATAAATACTACATAGAAAAAAGAACATAGACTACCCACCCCAACTCACGCCCTGACCAAACTAACACGAAGACATAATAAAGGAACTAAGGTCAGAAGAGAGAGGAAAGGGGAGAGAATAGAGAGAGAGAGAGTCTGAGCTGCATTGGTGGACCTGATTGGTACTAGGAGAGCGGGAGAGAAAGTGGGAGAGAGAGTTCAGAGCAGTCCGTCACTCACTTGTTTCTTACACACCATGTTTTTTTTCAGACATTGCAGATTTAATTTAAATGTGTAGAGTGGACATACTTGTCTTTACCATATGGCTGAATATCATGTCATCTCTGTTCAAACGATTTCTACCTGGGTCTTCTAAATGCAGAGCGTCTCTGACTATGCCACAGGCGTGTACAACACAATGTGTGATACTGAGTCTAAAGTAGTTTGTAGCCATGCAACTGGGGTCTAAATGAAAACAAGGACTGATTTTAAGGGTTTGAACATTTGATTTTAAGATTTGTTGCTGACTCACAACCAGTTGCTGTGTTGCTGCCTAAAGGACGTTCTGCAAACATATCCTTTCCTGTCACGTCGATGTCATGCGAGTTGTTTTGATTGCTTCTGAGATTAAGTTGCAGCATTCCCGGGTTTAGATGGTTCTTTTCGGCATGGACAAATAATTATGCACAGCAGCTCAGACCAGAGGTAACTTTCTCAGTTTAAGCTAACCTTTCGTGTTTTCCCCTCTGGATATTCTCAAATTGAAATGACATTGCTATCCTCTGCCATTTTTGTTTTTGCACGCCCTCACAAGAAATTGCACGGTAAACGAGATTAGGAAGAAATAACACAAAAGATGCACGTAGTGAGATTACAATACCGATAGATAATCTCGGAATGAAGGAAAACCTTGACCGGTGTTAACTCTACGCTGGAATCTCACAAGGGAACAAGGTATTGAGGGATTTCTATTTGGAACAGCTTATCAGGTTTCTGTATTTCATAGACCGATCTGACATTGGTCTCATTTTTCAATCAGGCAACAAAACCCTGGGAGCAAATCATTGATTGTGGCCTGTGTTCTGATGCTGGTTGCTGAGGCACCTGTAATAAATTGAACACAAAACATTGAAAGATTTGATTTAGAAAACCTTAAATGGCGAATTTCACAAATAGTGGCACCAATGGAACAGCGAGGAAGGTGACCAATTGATTTGAAGTAACTGTGGCCAAAGAACTGCTCGCTATTATAGAGGAATTGATTGGGACCCAGGTCGAGTTAGACCTGTTTCCTCAGAATTGGCAGTAGGCCTGTGTAACGCAGAAGGAGAGTCGGTGATTTGACAGAAACTAATTCCGACTATCGTTCAGGCTTAAACTATTAGTGCTAGCCGTTCATAAAATATCGTTTAATTCCGACATTCTGTAACAGCATGACACAAGCACACACCTACATAAATACACACACCTACAAAAGGACATGGACATGGCACACAGGCAAGGTTTTTTACTTCATCAAAAATATATCTTGCATTCATCACAGGTAATGTGCACATTCAGTTGACCTGCCACATTTTCATATCAAAATGTATGTGAACAAAGGGGCATTTTTTCCCCACATACTTCCGTTATGGCAGACCACGTAATGGGAAAGGGATTGAAAAGTCACGTTAGACAAATGGCATAGGAACAAGCCCGGCATACCATTCACGCCATTTGCAAATATAATGCAGGGGGAGGCCATCTAAGCATAATTGATTGTATCCCAAAGGTACATATGTACATTTCCATTCAAATCCCCTTCGATTACAGTGGCACATAATCATCACTGGCTGTAAATGCTATTATAATAACATGGCCATACCTGATCATCCTGTCTTCATTATACCTCCACTTTGAGTTGGAGTTGTTCAGGGTGACATAGGGAGGGGGTGAAGGAGGGATTCTACAGGTCTCAAGCTAATTCATTTACAAGGGGAAGGAGGACATTTTCTGACGTTTGTCTTGATGGATCATGGATGCTCTTACACCTGAACCTCAAAACTGTAAAATCACACCTCCTACATGTGTCCTGTACACCTTTAAATCCCCTGCAGTGCCATCTTGCCTTTGAAATGTTGTTAGGTTTTGACCTGTTTGCAGGTCAGCGTGTAGCATGTTTAAAGAGGTCTCACAACCAGAACATTGATGTGGTGTTTTAGATTGACGGCAATAGCATACGCAAAACAAGTAACGATTCAGCTGTTTAGAATGCTTTTGTTTATCATTTTCTCATATAGCCTTTGAAACGTTTCCATATTGTGGAGCCTAATGTATTTCCATATTTTAGGTATCTTTTATATTTTGTTACGTGAAAGCCAAACTGTCCCTATTCACTTAAAACTGTTGAGGTAAATTCTTCAACAGAATAACTAACCCCAGTCTTGAAAAGTTTTTCTTTCTCTCTTTGTTTCCTTTTGATTAAGAGGAGCCCTTAGACCTCACTTGATGTCCATCAGTTCATCAGTAGGGCCTCTCTGTAATCGGGAATAAAGTACAAACTTAGTAAGGGCTCCTCTTACTTATTTTTTGAGTACTGTTTTAATGGTACATGTGGAGCTTTCATCTCAAAACCCAGCAGGGTCTTTTCTTATAACGGACCTCTATTCATTTCCATGCTTTTTACTCGGGTTTGCTGTTTTTTTTTACTTCGTCTGTATCCTCAGAGTCTTAGGCTCTGTGGGGATTTGACTGTGTGGGTTTTTAAATAAAACACTGCCTTAAGATGTACTCAAGGGGATGTCTGGGCAATCAGACAATTGCAGTGCTCCAGGCAGAAATGACCCACAATCCACAATAGTGGGCACAACACAGACAAAACATTTCCTGTTTAATAATCAAACAAGATGTTCTCTTCCGACATGGAAGTTCATAATCTCTCACAATGACATTAGGATTGTCAACGTTGTTGTGGATGTCTGATGGTAGAACTGAATCACAGATTGTTTTAAATAAATCTATTTTGATGCTTTGTTTTGTGCCGTTACCGCCGGTTGGTTTGACTGTACATTATTCATTGTTAAAGCAATGGCCTTTGGACCTGTTGTCGGAACTTTCCTTCACACTCACCCTCAGGGTCTGCATCGTCTATGTTAAAACCTGTCAAGTAAAATCATACCGGGACTCCATGTTCTCAGCGAATGATTGACACATTCATCATCACGTCTGAAAAAAGTCTCCACATATCTCACGAGACACAAGACATCAAGTTGTCCCCAAAGGCTATTATTTATGTAATACCATTTTCATTCTTCATTGGGGATGTTGAAATATTGTCACATCTGCTCCTTCCCTCCTGTGTATAACGTCGCCAGAATGCTAACCACCGGTCCTGGGATTCATCATTACGCACACCTGGCACTCATCATTACGCGTACCTGTTAAGCATTATGATTCACACCTGGACTTCATTACCTTTATCATTTCCTCCCCTATATATGTCACTCCCTTATGTTTTCTCACCAATTGGTATTGTTCTTGTTTACCGGCATGTAGCCTCATGGAATTGTCTCATTACTAGTTTTGTTGTTTTATTAAACATTTCACCTGCATCTGCTTCCCGACTCACAGCTCCGTTATTACAAATATTAATACCCTTACGGGCTACTTAACATTCTCAAACAATGTATGTGATTGACATCACTGACAAGAGTGCAAAATAATAAGGGAAACATTTAAAAGGGGAAAAATAAGCTAATACTGAGAACCATATTAGAACTTAGTCATCAATAGAGATTCAGTGGCGTGTGTAACGAATGGCCCCAGTTTTAATTATAGGTTAATGGGAAGCAGTGATCGTTACATTATGAGACAACTCTAACACATTGGCATTCAGATCACGTTTGTTGATCATCGTGTCGAAGACTAATGAAGGAACAATGACTTGTTAGCAGGAGTCTGTACAGAATATTATTGAACTAAAACAAGTTATTGTTAATACAGCTGTGCAGTATTGTAATTTAATATAACTTCTTAGTGATCCCTTCGCGTGCCGATTTGACAACACCCAGTGAAATAGCAGTGCGCCAAATTCAAAACCAAAAATACTCATAACACTAATTAATGAATCATACAAGTGTTATACATCGGTTTAAAGATGAACTTCTTGTTAATCCAGCCACAGTGTCAGATTTCAAAAAGGCTTTACGGCGAAAGCAAACCATGCTATTATCTGAGGACAGCACCCCATCAAATAAACACATGAAAATCACATTTCAACTTTCAAGAAGTTTGCTGTGGTCGTCAGCAAAGTTGTTTCCGCAGGTCTCAAAAAGCTAAATTAACATGACACGAGCTGAATTAAATGTAAAAGTATTTTGAGTATACAATGATTGCAATACTATCAGTGCTCTGTTGTCATTTCACAGAGATACGCATGTTTCGGCATTAACTCAAAGTTTATACTAATATATGAAAATATTACATGTCCTGTCTCAAAAGGGATATATATTTTACCTTATTGTTTTATGTCCTCCGAATTCGAGAAGAAAGATAAGTTCAATGGTGAGCCTGTCAGTTAGCCTTAATTCTCAAACAGCATCCAGCCTACATGCTATTTTCCAGATTTTTTAACCACTTTTTCCCCTCTGACCTCCAGTCATTTAGTCACCCTAATTTTGGTCCATCCTATAAGGGTAAAAACTCCAATAACTTTTGCACCGGTTATGATAGAGACATGAAGTTTGGACCATTGTTTTTCCTTATTGGATTATATACACAATTAACATTTCACCCATTGGCCAAACATTTTAGTTTTGATTGGACACCTTATAAAACTAAGATTTTCTCTCAGCCCCATGGAAAAATGCGTTGAATTGCAGGAAATTAGCTTTAAAAACAGCTTTCAATCCACCATGAGCCTTGTATGATCTTCACAGACCGGCTCCCTGATTGAAGTGGGGACTGTAATGGGAGCGACATAATAGCTGCATCATGTTTGGCTCCCCTCGGGAAGAAATAGCGACATCCATTCCCAAATAATTACAGAGCATCTGCTATAATCAGCTGACCACAGTTGTTAGTAATTCGTTTCAAACGCGTGTGCCTAACGAGCGCCGACACACCACGCAGGAGTCAGCCGGGGCCAAGACCGAAGGACTGAAACCTCCTGGAAGAATAGAAAGGAAAAAGAGCCTTTCCGGCTTGCCACATGATGCTAACTAAGCCTACTGCTAGCAAAGAACCACAAAAGCAATTAACCCAAAGTTAATTAGAAAATTCCCTCTCCTAATTCAAATGGATGAGAGAGGGGTGTTTGGACGGTAATAGTGCAGGACTGCGCAATTATTTTCCAAGGAGGGCCACATTAGAATATATTTTTGCCATCGTGTGCCAGAATCATATTACAGGATTATACATCATGTGTATCACTGTGTTGACAGATATTTCTACTGGAAATAATGTCCTGATATGCTACTTATTTGACCTTTTTTTTTAACACGCACAGAAATAAACCACATCCATGCTCTCCTTTTGGTAGGTATTTTCATTATTAAACATGCAATGAACTACACAGAGGGAAAGTACACTCTGCATTCAGCACCACGGACAGAACTGTTGCTAACAGGTATGCACAAAAACACAAGAAAGAGATTGCTCAACATTACATTTAAACTAGTCAATCAGTGTGAGGAGTGAAGTCTGATGGGCATTGACTAGAGCAGTGAAGTCAGGTGTAGTTTCTGACGTCGCTATGTGCAGGATTGCTGAGAGGTGCGAGTCAGTAAGAGATGTTCTGAGCCTTGACTTGTTTTACTTCATCACTGAAAATGTCTGTTCACATAGGTTGACCCAAACAGTACAAACATCTTCTAAGCATGACTCCTAATCATTGGAAAGTTTTGTTCATCGAGAGATGCATATAACCTCATCAGTGACACTGTTTTGAATAGTTCTCCAATCACTGCATCAGACTGAAGGTGGATAAGCTCAGGTTGCAGGTCAGTGGGAGCATTAACCACATTGAAGGTGAAAGGTAACCAACAGCATGTCATTTCCCAACACTTTGAAATCGTCAAAAATGACGAGAAAACCCACCGTTCAAAGCACGCAGCAGTGATGTATACTTCTCCCGCTGGTCATCTGATAGGGAACAGACTAGTAGTGTCGGAAGGTGGGTGAGATTGTTGGCTTCTACTTGGCGGCTCAGGACGAGTAATTCTCCCTTGAAGTCTTTGACAAGGCTGTACATCTGATGTGCAAAAAAAATTCCCTTGTAGTTAGGAATTCAGTGAGGGCCAGGATGTCCACTGTGAAGGCAAAATCAGCCAAACATTGTTTATCTTGCAGTTGAGGGAGATCCACGTTTTCCTTTCATTTGCAAAAACTCGGCAATCTCCGACTTCAGGTCCCTCAGCCTTTTAAGAAGCACCTTCCCCATACTCAGCCATCTCATGTTTGTGTGGTAGGGGAGATCGGCATGACCCGACTCTGTCTCTTCCAATAGTGAGACAAAACTGCCAGTGGTTTAAAGATTTTGCTCTTATCAAGTTTACCACTTTGGTGACTGTATTCACAACAGGTCTCGTTTTCAGAACACATTTACAGAGCACCTCCTGATGAATAATGCAATGCAGGAAAATATTTTTCTGATCTGGGTCCAGCTGAGCAACTTGATCATTTTCAAAAGGCCAGCATTTTCCCCTGTCAAGTTTGGGCACCAATCAGTGGGCACCCATCAGTGGGCACCCATACGTGCCAGTCACTTTCTGTGCAGTATTTATTGATACGTCCTGGATAACTTTCAAAACTCAGTCCCAGCTCTGCCACAGGGCAGTATTTCCATTTTTGAAAAAAAAAACGTCCCGTAGTAAACGGGATATTTTGTCAGGACAAGATGCTAGAATATGCATATAATTGACAGCTTAAGATAGAAAACACTCTAAAGTTTCCAAAACTGTAAAAATATTGTCTGTGAGTATAACAGAACTGATGTTGCAGGCGAAAGCCTGAGAAAAATCCAATCTGAAAGTGCCTCATGTTTTGAAAGCGCTTACGTTCCAATTCGTCCCTATTGAGCAGTGAATGGGCTATCAATCAGATTACTCTTTCTCCGTATTCCCGAAGGTGTCTACAGCATTGTGACGTAGTTTTCCGCATTTATGTTGAAGAATACCCGTAAGCGGCTACATTGCGCAAGTGGTTACCTGATGCTCCCAGAGAGATTCTCGTGTAAAATACAGAGGTAGCCATTACTCCAATCAGTCCTACTGAAAAACGAATTGTCCCGATGGATATATTATCGAATAGATATTTGAAAAACACCTTGAGGATTGATTATAAACAACATTTGCCATGTTTCTGTCGATATTATGGAGCTAATTTGGAATATTTTTCGTTGTTTTCGTGACTGCAATTTCCGGGCGATTTCTCAGCCAAACGTGAAGAACAAATGGAGCTATTTCTTTTTTGGAAAAAAGGAACATTTGCTATCTAACTGGGAGTCTCGTGAGTGAAAACATCCAAAGCTCATCAAAGGTAAACAATTTAATTTGATTGCTTTTCTGATTTCCGTGACCAAGTTACCTGCTGCTAGCTGGACAAAATGCTATGCTAGGCTAGGTGACATCCTGTACCTTATGTTTCAACTGTAGTTCCATATTCTCTGCGATGCCCTCAACTCGCAGTGCCACTGTTCATCTTGACAGGGAAACATTTTCAAACAGCTATTTCTTGTTGGGGCAAAGTATTGCTGCAGAGTCAAATAAAATCTCCCTCAGCAAATGGCTTGCTATGTTTTGCAATTTTGTGGGACAGCACATAGCTAGCACTCGCAATTCCGTTGTTTGCTGCATGCAGTTTTGTGAAAGGTCCTTGCTGCTTTACCAACTGAGAAAGCAACTCTTTTGATGCACAGAAGACGTATTCCTTTATTTCTCTGCATGCTTCGTCTGGAAGTGTCGGGACAAATTGCTTTCTTTCAAGACAGCAATGCTCTCTTTGCACACTAAGCACACAGCTTTCCCGATACCTCAATAAAGAAATATTTCGATGTCCACTCTTGCTGGAACACCCTACATTCATTGTTTACTTTCCTTATCTTTGAAAAGAAAAATTGCGCTATTTCTATCTAGCTACTATTTGTAACTATGACGTGTGGGTCAGCCTGCCAGTCACTGTCTGTCCTCGTGCAGTAGTTATTCATATGTGCCTTCAAAATAAACGTCCCGCAAGCGGTGGGAGTTAAATAATTACACAAAGGCGAGCGTTCTTTGAGCTTTTAAATTGAACAACAAATACGTTCTTCAAAACTTTACTATGGCAAACTCTTTATGTGATCTGAGCATTATTCTGCGGGCCGTATTGAATCAGGTCGCAGGCCGCATACGGCCCCTGGGCCAACCTTTTGCCCAGGCCTGGTAAAGTGGATGATTTATGACAGGGCCCCTGTAATCACTGCAAGCAGAAGTCTGACTAGAATGGATCACACCTTCATTTGCAACGGAGGATTCTCAAAGCCACACATTTTTAAATCAGCTGTGTCCCTTCACAGTTTGTGCCGTGTGCTGTAAGGAGGTTTGACAATCCAAATTTAAAAGAAATGTAAATGGTCCAAGCGACTGTGGGCTGTTCAAATACACACACACACACACATACACGCGCACATTGTCTGGAAAGGATTTCCACATGTTCAAGGGATCCTCTGAAATTCCTAAGAGCTTTGGAAGAATAAGACATCCGCCTACTTTAAAGGCGGTTTTAAAAGCATGTGTTACAGCTCATAGAAATGCTCTTGTCATCATCTTGGGTTAGTTTGAAATGCCTGACATTTTCCAAGGTCACATAGGCTAGTGCTTCTGAGTCAATGTCGAGGGAAAGTAAGACGGACGAGAGCTGTCTTTCAGTAGGTCTGGATAAGGACTGTTAAATGAGATGAGAGAAAGCTCATCGGCCGGCTCCATCCTCTGTACTGCATGTGTGTGAGTGTGTGTGTGTGTGTGTGTGTGTGTGTGTGTGTGTGTGTGTATGTGTATGGGTGTTGTTTGCATCTGTGTGTGCGTGCGTCTGTGTCTGAATCTGTTCCAGTACTGCTGAGAAGCATCTCATGTCACCTCATTTAATTCAACATCCGCGGCACAGTAAACACAGACACACATTTCCAGTCTCACTACTCTAAAGCCCTCCCAATGGCCCACAATTCAATCATATCCTGTCTCCTTCTATGGACTGTTTCGAAATTGAAGTGTCAGTCAGGACATCTGTGTGTGTGGTATGTCCACGGACTCCACATAATTCACAAAGAGTGTCAGAGTAGGTGGTGATGTAGGATCAGTTTTGCCTGTTCGATCATATTGAATCAGATTATATGAAAGGTGGGG
This sequence comes from Oncorhynchus keta, assembly GCF_023373465.1. Taxonomy (NCBI): domain Eukaryota; kingdom Metazoa; phylum Chordata; class Actinopteri; order Salmoniformes; family Salmonidae; genus Oncorhynchus; species Oncorhynchus keta. The sequence continues at coordinate 44,540,414 of NC_068449.1, read as the reverse complement.
GACCTGATCCTAAATCAGCTCTACTACTTGGAGACACTTTTGAATGTTTCTATGGTTGTATTATCCTCATCTAGCTATGGTTCAATTGGAACGGTTACTTTTACAATGAAAACAACAAAATATAAATTAACACAGTAAGATAGGTGAAGAGGGGAATTTTTCTCTTAGTTGTTTGCTTAGCAGCAGTATTCAAGTCCCAGATGCATCTGACAACATAATATATATTTACTCAACTGAGCGATTTCTACTTCTGCTCTGGGCACTGTTTAAAGAGATAAAATGTTCACTTGGTTCCTCTTGGACAAGCACTCATGTATCACAAGTGATTAAACACAGCCGAAAAGATGCTCAGCGGCAACACAGCCAGCCGATAATACGGCAGTTCGCTAGCTGTCAGAAAAACAAATCCAGAGTGCTGAAAGCTGTCTCTGAAGAAATGACATGTAATTTAAATATGAATGCTGGATGTTATCTTGTTGTTTTCTCCCTCCCATCTCGGAAACTTCAGAGGAAACAAACAACATGGGATCCCAAAGGATTCAACGGAAGAGGAAAGAGATTTCGGGAACTTTAGTGGTTTCTGTGTTAAAAACCTCTTAGAACTACCACTCCCGGATCCGGACACTAATTAACTGACACGAATTAGCATAACGCAACGGACAAAAAATATTACTAGAAAATATTCATATTCATGAAATCACAAGTGAAATATAGTGAAACACAGCATAGCCTTTTGTTAATCACTCTGTCATCTCAGATTTTGAAATGATGCTTTACAGCCAAAGCAAGACAAGCATTTGTGTAAGTTTATCGATAGCCTAGCATAGCATTATGTCCAGCTAGCAGTAAGCAAATTTGTCACGAAAATCAGAAAAGCAACCAAATTAAATCGTTTACCTTTGATGAGCTTCGGATGTTTTCACTCACTAGACTCCCAGTTAGACAGCAAATGTTCATTTTGCCCCATAAAGATAATTTTTATAGCCGAAATACCTCAGTTTGTACTTTACTTTTGGTTGAGAAATCCACCGGAAACTGCAGTCACGACAATGCCGAAAAATATTCCAAATTAGATCCATAATATCGACAGAAACATGGCAAACTTTTTTTTATAATCAATCTTCAAGGTGTTTTTCAAATATCTATTCGATAATATATCAACCGGGACAGGTGGCTTCTTAGTAGGAAGGAGAGAAACAATGGTCGCATTTGTCTATTATGCCACCAGCTGACCACTGACGCAATGTTGTCGTTCAGGCTCACTTTTCAAAATAAAAGCCTGAAACTATGTATTGTGACACTAGACACATTAGGGAAGCCATAGAAAAAATTAATCTGGTTGATATCCCATTCACTGCTCAATGTTATACTCACAGACAATATTTTTACAGTTTTGGAAAATAGAGAGTGTTTTCCATCCTAAGCTGTCAATTATATGCATATTCTAGCATCCTGTCCTGACAAAATAGCCTGTTTACTTTGGGAACGTTATTTTTCCATAAATGAAAATAGTGGCCACTAGTTTTGTCCCTTTTTCTCCAGTTTTGGCAACCACCTGACCCAAGCCCTTCAAACAAGCCTTAGCTGCATCGGTTACATCACCAGAGCATACATTTTGAGGAAAAAAGGCCCTCTGTCAAAAGTATCAGAGTAGCTGCACAAGCTACCTCTGAAGTCCCCCCTTTGCTATTAGCACTTCCTGTGGTGCTAAACATATCTACTTCTTACAGGTCATAGAGGTGACTGTTCAGGCTTTGACTGTGGATGGATTCAGGGATGACAAATACAGTATCCAATGCGCCCCTTTGCATTGTAAATGTTCCAATGTATTCTTCAGTGAAAGAAATAGAATTGTGATGCAGGGAAATAAGGAATGGAAATGTAAGGTGAATTTTCATTCTTTCCTACCTATGTTTTGAATGATCTGTCCTTAAGGATTGTGTTCGTTTGCTGTTGTTGTTGGTTATAATGCATGCAATCGTTCCAGATTGTGTGTCATATTATCAGTGTGAACTATCAAAATAAAGGAAGTCACACACTCCATGTGTAATCTCCGTGTGTAATCTCCATGTGTAATCTCCGTGTGTACTTGCTGGGAGATTACACATGGAGTGTGCGACTTCCTTTATTTTGATAGTTTATAGTTCATTCGCCGTTAGTCAGCGCCTCCAGACAAACTATTTTTCTGGGTGTGCGCCAGCTCATGTTTTTTTAATCTTAATATTATCAGTATGAAACAGAACATGTGTGCAATATGAAACACATTTACAAAATAACCTTCCTGTCATGACAGGGCGAATCTCAACTAACACCTGACGTGGGCTGTAAATATGTGCTCACTGATAAGGCAAGTTCTTTAATGTCTGATCCAAGGCAATACGCTCTTTTCTCAAGAGACACGCTGCTACTCCTTCACTCCCCCATATGCATTCAATTAGCTCCGGGAAAAAGAAAAACGTCTATCAGCCGAGGTTGTGGTAACATCTGCAGATGCAAAGCCATCAGCATTGGTGTGAAGAGATGAGTTGCCTTTTCAAAGGTACTTGCAGTGCTTCAAGCTTTTGTCAGCTTAATATATGAACACATGAAGGAAAATATACATGAAGGGAAATGATGACTGAAAGAAGAAACACGAATGTGACTTTTTTATATAGGATACATATAGGAATCGGTATAGATTATATTTGCTATTTTAGGTGCATAATGTATAATGGTGAGGTTTCTTCTTTTAAGCCCTACTGACATTGTTACAGCCTTGTCTCATTCTTGCCAACCACTATCCAACTCTGACTTCCTTTCTCTGCAGCTTCCATCGCATGTAATCAACAACATGTGGATATCCTTATGGGGTCGGGGAATTGCAAGTGAGCATAGCGACTGGTTCATCCCGGTCTTTGCCAGTTCCTGGAAAAATGAAATGGAAAAAAAGAGAAACATCTGATTCCATTTTCTCTGTAAGTCGATGAATGTTTTTGCAGTCACCTCTATGACTCTGCACCTGTAAGAAGTAGATATGTTTAGCACCACAGGAAGTGCTAATAGCAAATAATGAAACCGTTTTTATATCTCATAAAAGTGATCACGGCGAGGTGTAACTACGTGGGTTCACTGAATGAGTCCGCTCAATGCATCGTAAAGTTTCATTTAACAGCGAGCGCTCAAAGCTGCAAACCCTGTCTTCCCCTTTAGCAAACCTTAATTAGGCAAAAGAAAGCCTTTTAAACTGGTCACTGTATGAGTATTTCTTAAATGCTAAAGTGGAAAGAACTTCTTAGGGCTAGGCTTCCTGCTAACGGGACACCTGTCGACAACTGCCGGTGAAATTGGAGGGCACAATTCAAATAAATAATCATAAAAATGATGGACATTAAAGATTTAGGTACATACAAGTGTCTTATACCGGTTAAAAGCTTAAATCCTTGTTAATCTAACTGCACTGTCCAATTTACAATAGGTTTACAAAAAAGCATGCCATGCGATTCTTTGAGGATGGCACGCCACATCAAAATATTTATCCACCAGCACAGGTTTCATAAATTCACAAATAGCGATTCACTTACTTTTCGAAAATGTCCCTCTGATTTGTCATCCAAAGATTCCCAGCTACAACATGTAGTGTTGTTTTGTTAGATAAAATCCTTCTATTTGAGTAATCCACTCCTTCAACATGCAGAGAAAGGAATCCAAAAAGATACCGCTAAACTTTGTTAAAACAAGTCAAAATACATTTCTATATAATCCTCAGAAACCCTCAAATTTAATTAAACTATAATATTTCACATGGAAAGAAGTATGTTCAATAGGCAAGCGATATTAGCAGGTGTGCGTCCTCTTGGTCGCGCGCATACACACATTTCCAAGTCTGTATCCCAGTACTAAAACTGACAATTCTTCCTCGTTTTGGAAGAAACAAGCCTGAAACCTTGAACAAAGGCTGTTGACATCTACTGGAAGCCATAGGAATTGCAATCTGGGAGCTGTATTTGGATATGCCCCTATACTTTCCATTGAAAGAGCATTGGTTCTCAAAAATAACAAATTCTGGTTGGTTTTTCTTTGGATTATCTCCTACCATATCTATTGTGTTTTAGTCTCCGACATTATTTTAACATTTCTACAAACATCGGAGTGTTTTCTTTCCAATGGTACCAATAAGTATATACATATCCTGGCTTCAGGGCCTGAGCAACAGGCAGTTTACTTTGGACATGTCAGTCAGACAGGAAGTGGAGAAAAATAGATCCTAGCCTGATTAAGTTGAATTGACCTAAAAAATTAACCAAACACCCCTGTGACCAAATCATTAATTAATTGACAGAAGTACTGTACTTGCGATTCTGATACGATGTCCTTTAGGAGAGCAAATTATCGAGAAGATGATGATGTTACGTCTTCAAATAGTCACGAAAACAATGAGTAATTCACCTGTCTGCGGTATACTGGAAATGTGCAGGAACCCGACGGTAAAAGTCCACTTGAAAATATGAAACTACGCTATACGAATGGAAGGTTTTGTCCAATAACATGAAGTCATTGTTGTCTCTATCTTCTTTCCCTTTGTGTTGTTGTCTGTGCCCAATAATGTCTGTACCATGTTTTGTGCTGCTACCATGCTGCTACCATGTTGTGCTGCTGCCATGTTGTGTTGCTGTTATGTTGTTGTCTTTAGGTCTCTCTTTATGTAGTGTTGTCTCTCTTGTCGTGATGTGTGTTTTGTCCTATATTATTATTATTTTTTATTTATTTATTTGTCCCAGCCCCTGCCCCTGTTCCCGCAGGAGGTCTTTTGCCTTTTGGTAGGCCGTCTGACTTGCCTAGATGAAACAAGATTAAATAAAATAAAAATCACAGGCAATGAGAGGAAGGGACCTGATTGAAAAAGTCAATACAAAAGTGTGAAATTACCATTTGAGTGCTGTTTACTTCCATGTGAATGCTGTTTACTTCCACGTGAATGCTGCTTACTTCCATGTGAATGCTGCTTACTTCCATGTGAATGCTGCTTACTTCAGTGTGAATGCTGCTTACTTCCATGTGAATGCTGCTTATTTCCATGTGAATGCTGCTTACTTCAGTGTGAATGTATCATAATGAAGTAAATACATTTACAACAGATTCACAGAGTCAAAAGCCGTAGCAGCAAAGTAAGCTGGCATAGGTGGACACACATTTATCAGGCTACTCGTGGGGACACTGACTGGACACAGTGTTTATTACTAGGGTGACTCAGTGACATCCATCTGAGATGTCTTGACAGGAAGCTGGAGCAAAGACTGTGATTGAATGTGATATAGCGTTATGTGAAGGCATCATGAACAGAGAGAGATAAACTCAAAAGTGTGACCACCATCGGCACCTCTCCATCACACGGTTCCATTTCCCATCAGGCAGTGCCTGGGCCTGGAGGCACAGTCTGCCACACAGGTATACCTGTCACTGGGTTAGAGATATGACAGATCTGGTAGCTCAATTACTGGCACTGCCAGTCTAGTGATATCATGTCTAGGGGAAAAGGCTCGTTCAGGGGTTGGTCCATCCAGCAACCTGTCGCGAACTCCGCGAGTAGCCACTGGTCCAATTATCCAATCTGAAAAGCATCCCGATCTTGGCCCTCATTCAAAACCCAAACCCCCCCTGTAATGGTGACAATTATCCCAACACAGAGAGTGCAATGAGGTTGGGCAATGTGCCACATTGAATTTGTTAGCGGTCTAATTTGGGTTTGGAACTGGTGATGATAGTGCGATTTGATAAATGGGTACACCCAGGCCTACTGTTGATCTCTGTGGGTGATGACAGATAAACACATCTTAATGCAGCGTTTGAGATCTGGGATCTTCTGATGCGATCAAAATGAGGTATTTACAGCACTGTAGTGTAGACACAACGGTTATCTCACAGCGTGTGTGACAAGTCAAGTGCCACTCCGCCATATCATAGGTCCTAGCAGTTCTTAAAGGGTTTGAGGGTTAATTTGTGTGTTGTGCGTGTTTGTTTGTGTTGGTGCTGCAGGATCCAGTCTGATAGGATTGGATTAGATCTGCTGAGCCAGCTGCCGTGTCACCTTGGACAAAGACCTCGTCTCGACCCGGAGAAGTGAGTGTAGTACAAACTGGCTAAGAGTTAATGGAGCTACTCCTGGACCTGGAGTTTAAACCACTTAAACATGTAAACCCGTTTAAACTCTTCAGACAGCTTAAGTTGTCATGCATATGTGTAATAGGTGGCAGGGAAGTTAGGCGCAGGAGAGTCAAATGGAGTGTAAATATGGAGTCTTTTAATAAAGTTCCAAGAGTATGCTCCATAACAATAAATGTACAAACAAAACATGGGTACGAGGACCCGACGCGCACCTATACAAACACTCACACTACACTGACAACAAATCAATCTCTGACAAAGACATGAGGGGAAACAGAGGGTTAAATACACAACAGGTAATGAATGGGATAGAAAACAGGTGTGTGGGAAGACAAGACAAAACCAATGGAAAATGAAAAAAGGATCAATGATGGCTAGAAGACCAGTGACGGCGAACGCCGAGCACCGCCCGAACAAGGAAAGGCAACGACTTCGGCAGAAGTCGTGACAGTACCCCCCTGACGCGCGGCTCCAGCTGTGCGTTGACACCGGCCTCGGGGACGACCCGGAGGGCGAGGTGCAGGGCGATCCGGATGGAGACGGTGGAATTCTGATAACATGGAAGGATCTAACACGTCCTCCACCGGAACCCAGCATCTCTCCTCCGGCCCGTACCCCTCCCAGTCCACGAGGTACCGAAGGCCCCTCGCCCGACGTCTCGAATCCAAAATGGATCGAACAGAGTACGCCGGAATCCCCTCGATGTCTAGAGGAGGCGGAGGATCATCACGCACTTCAGCCTCCTGGAGCGGGCCAGCCACCATCGGCCTGAGGAGAGACACATGGAACGAGGGATTAATACGGTAATGAGTGGGTAGTTGTAACCTATAACATACCTCGTTCACTCTCCTCAGGACTTTAAACGGCCCCACAAACCGTGGACCCAGCTTCCGGCAGAGCAGGCTTCGGGTCGAGAGCCAGACCCTGTCCCCTGGTGCGAACACTGGGGCCTCACTGCGGCGACGGTCTGCGCCAATTTTCTGGCGCCTTATGGCACGCTGAAGGTGGACGTGGGCTGCCTCCCAGGTTTCCTCAGCGTGCCGAAACCAATTGTCCACCGCAGGGGCCTCGGTCTGGCTCTGATGCCAAGGAGCCAGAACCGGCTGATACCCTAATACACATTGAAAGGGAGTAAGGTTAGTGGAGGAGTGACGTAGCGAGTTCTGAGCCATCTCTGCCCAGGGCACGAACTTCGCCCACTCCCCCGGCCGATCCTGGCAATAAGACCGCAGCAACCTACCCACATCCTGGTTAACTCTCTCCACCTGCCCATTACTCTCGGGGTGAAAACCTGAGGTAAGACTAACCGAGATCCCCAGACGCTCCATGAACGCCTTCCAGACCCTTGATGTGAACTGGGGACCCCGATCAGACACTATATCCTCAGGCACCCCATAGTGCCGGAAAACGTGTGTAAACAGGGCCTCTGCAGTTTGTAAGGCCGTAGGGAGACCGGGCAAAGGGAGGAGATGACAGGACTTTGAAAACCGATCCACAACGACCAGGATCGTGGTGTAACCCGGTGAAGATGGAAGATCAGTCAAAAAATCCACCGACAGGTGCGACCATGGCCGTTGAGGAACGGGTAGAGGTTGTAGCTTACCTCTGGGCAGGTGTCTAGGAGCCTTGCACTGGGCGCACACCGAACAGGAAGAAACATAAATCCTCACATCCTTAGCTAAAGTGGGCCACCAGTACCTTCCTTCAAGACAGCGCATCATCCTACCTATCCCAGGATGACCAGGGGAGGGTGACGTGTGAGCCCAATATATCAATCGGTCGCGGACAGAACGTACAGACGACCAGCTGGACACTCAGGGGGAGAAGGCTCTGCACGTGACGCCCGCTCAATGTCCGCGTCCAGCTCCCACACTACCGGCGCCACCAGACACGAAGCTGGGAGTATGGGAGTGGGATCCATGGACCGCTCCTCTGTGTCATACAGCCGAGACAATGAGTCTGCCTTAACGTTCTGGGAGCCTGGTCTGTAAGAAAGAGTAAACACAAAACGAGTGAAAAACATGGCCCACCTTGCCTGGCGAGGATTCAATCTCTTCGCCTGCCGGATGTACTCCAGATTGCGGTGGTCAGTCCAGATGAGAAAAGGGTGTTTAGCCTCCTCAAGCCAATGCCTCCACACCTTCAAGGCTTCTACGACAGCTAACAGCTCTCGGTTCCCCACATCATAGTTTCGCTCCGCTGGGCTGAGCTTCTTCGAAAAGAAAGCACAGGGGCGAAGCTTCAGTGGCGTACCCGAATGCTGAGAGAGCACTGCTCCTATCCCAGCTTCGGATGCGTCCACCTCCACTATGAATGGCAAAGAGGGATCCGGATGAGCCAGCACAGGCACAGAGGTAAACAGAGTCTTCAGGTGCTCAAAAGCCCTGTTCGCCTCAGCCGACCACTGCAAGCGCACCGGGCCCCCCTTTAGCAGTGAGGTAATGGGAGCTGCCACCTGACCAAAACCCCGGATAAACCTCCGGTAGTACTCCGGTAGTAATTGGAAAACCCCAAAAAACACTGCAACTCCTTTACCGTGGTTGGAGTCGGCCAATTACACACGGCTGTAATGTGGTCGCTCTCCATCTCCATTCCTGAAGTGGAAATCCGATGCCCTAGGAAGGAGATGGATTGTTGGAAAAAACAAGCATTTCTCAGCCTTGACATATAGATCATGCTCCAACAGGCGACCAAGCACCCTGCGCACCAGGGACACATGCTCGGCGTGTGTAGCAGAGTATATCAGAATATCATCGATATACACCACTACACCCTGCCCGTGCAGGTCCCTGAAGATCTCATCTACAAATGATTGGAAAACTGATGGAGCATTCATCAACCCATATGGCATGACCAGGTACTCATAATGACCTGAGGTAGTGCTAAATGCCGTCTTCCACTCATCACCCTTCTTAATACGCACCAGATTGTACGCACTCCTGAGATCCAATTTTGTGAAAAAACGTGCCCCGTGCATTAACTCAATAACCGTATTGATCAGAGGTAGCGGGAAATGGATAAATGGATCCTCGATTCCGGAGAGGAAAAAACGTTCACGGGAGATTCCGGTTGTGGTGGTGGTGGAGCTGGAGAAACTCCCTGTCTCTCCCAGCCATCCATTTTCTGGACAATGTGCTCCATGACGGAGCTGATACAGTCAAGCTCCCTCGCTTGTTCCTGAACGCGTTCCTCCAGGTCCATGGGTATAGTGTCTTCTCCTGCTGACTTCATGTATATTGGTCAGAGATTCTGTCATGCATAGGTGTAATAGGTGGCAGGGAAGTCAGGCGCAGGAGAGTCAAATGGAGTGTAAATATGGAGTCTTTTAATAAAGTTCCAAGAGTATGCTCCATAACAATAAATGTACAAACAAAACATGGGTACGAGGACCCGACGCGCACCTATACAAACACTCACACTACACTGACCACAAATCAATCTCTGACAAAGACATGAGGGGAAACAGAGGGTTAAATACACAACAGGTAATGAATGGGATAGAAAACAGGTGTGTGGGAAGACAAGACAAAACCAATGGAAAATGAAAAAAGGATCAATGATGGCTAGAAGACCGGTGACGGCGAACGCCGAGCACCGTCCGAACAAGGAGAGGCAACGACTTCGGTAGAAGTCGTGACATAACTCTGTTAACCGAATACAGTAGCGTTTCAATTTCAGCCTTCTAATTTCACAGGATCTCAAATTAATAATAATAATAATAATAATAATAATTCCATCTTCTCAGTGAACTTTATCAAACTATATAATAAGCGTTTTTGTAAACATTTCCAGAGATTGAATCCAGGAGCCTTGGGCGAAACGTCTTCATGATGTTGGGATGGCTCAAATAATTGAACTTTGAATGTGTTGTGCAAATGAGCAGAAGTCCTATTCATTTGATCCAGACTCAAATATGTGCAAGGGAATTACATGGATCCATCTTTTGAGAAAAGTAAAGCGTAAGGTTCTCTTCCCTTTACCATACAACGCACACATTCCTTGAATCCCTTATATTCACAAAGTCCCTTGTTCTTACCAGACCCTTTAATACCATAATGGAGTCAAATCAGACCCTGTACTTCAGAATGGACCTCTCCAATGAAATTGCTCCTCGTATATATTTCCATCTAAGCACAAGTCCACTTATCGGGACTGCCCCAGCCAGAGATAATGATAATTGTAGGCCGTTCATCCACTCCCTTGATTTCAAACCTGCATCCATTTAATAATAGCTCAGGGCCTGGTTTCCCAAAAGCATCTCAAGGCTAAACTCATCGCTAGAACCTCCGCTTGAAATCGAACTCCTGCATCAATAGCTAAGCGTATCAAACGGCTAAGTGCGTCGTGAGATGCCTTTTTTTCTTTAAACCCTCCCTCGTCACTTTATACACAGGAGATCTCCGCTAGAAAAAAGTTGACTGCAGCACAAAATTGCCAATTGTCTTTGTCATTGACACAAACGTATAAAACGATGCTTCAAATGAAAACCGAGATGAGTGCATGAAAGTACACTGAACATAAAATATAAACGCAAGATAAAACAATGTGAACAATTTCACTGAGTTACACAGTTCATATAAGGCAATCAGTCATTTGAAATAAATTAATTAGGCCCTAATCTATGGGGTTCGCATGACTAGGCAGAGAGGCACCCACTGGGGAGCCAGGCCCAGCCAATCAGAATGAATTTTACGCAAGAAAGGGCTTTCATACAGACAGAAATACTCCTCCGTTTCATCAGCTGTCCGGGTGGCTGGTCTCAGACGATCCCGGAGTCGAAGAAGCCAGATGTGGAGGTCCTGGGATTTTCCCCCAGGCGTATGCTGGTATTTACAAATGTACAAGATGTTATGAACGCACCATCACACTCAAACCAAGAAGTGACTACGGGTGTGGCTAGGGAGTACGGGGGTGGAGCTCACAGCCTAGACACGTCTCAAGGAACCATGGAAACGTGTGGATCAGCGTAGTCCTGCAGCAGTGGTAAATCTGCATTAAAAAAAATTAAAATAAACGGTGACCAAGTGTAGGACAGCAAAACAATAGCCGAGGATAAGTAAACATCAGTTTATCAGACGAGAAGCATAATCCTCTTTACAAAATGTTGGAACAGTGAAGCACAGGTTCACAATAATCCACTTACAGACGTGGCCATCGTACTGTAAATAGCCGGGTCACCTTCAGCAAGATGCGACATTTTAGAATGTTCGGGTAGAAATATGCTATGTAGAACAAATAGGCCTCTCTGACATGTAGAATAAGGAATCGTGATGGCTCTATTGATGACATTTCTATAATGCTATAGCGCTATAATGTTTGACAATGTTTGGCTACTGAATGTGGCATGGTATACTGACAGCTGTCATGGCATCGGCGCCAAAAACATGATCAAACCAATTCACTTTCAGTACGATTTATTTCCACAGTAAACTGTGGATTTGAAATGGCTCTGCAGTTCACGGTTTATACCACGGTCTGCCATTCTCTGTCCTGAAATGCCTTTACTTTCAGAGCAAACGACTTCTTCAGGATACGATGCGGCTTGTCCTCAATATATCAGTCAGCGTGATATGTTTATCTATCGACAACTCTAATGGGCAACGTTCACCTCGCGGTTCACAGGATGCCGCTTCTTTAACAGCTCTTTAATTGTGTTAATGAAAATCACATTTTCCCTCATGACGGAAAAAGGCGATTAGAATATTGATCTTGGCATTTTACAGAGGGAGGACGTTCCACTTTGATGAATGAGATCCAACTAATATTCAACATCAAAGGAACTTATCTTGACTTGACCTCAACTCCCTCTCTCTCTCTTGCTCTCTCTCTCTTGCTCTCTCTCTCTATTGCCCTCTCTCTCTATTGCTCTCTCTCTCTATTACCCTCTCTCTCTCTTGCTCTCTCTCTCTATTGCCCTCTCTCTCTATTGCTCTCTCTCTTGCTCTCTCGCTCTATTGCCCTCTCTCTCTATTGCTCTCTCTCTCTATTGCCCTCTCTCTCTCTTGCTCTCTCTCTCTATTGCCCTTTCTCTCTCTTGCTCTCTCTCTCTATTGCCCTCTCTCTCTATTGCCTCTCTCTCTCTTGCTCTCTCTCTCTCTTGCTATCTCTATCTATTGCCCTCTCTCTCTATTGCTCTCTCTCTCTATTGCCCTCTCTCTCTATTGCTCTCTCTCTCTATTGCCCTCTCTCTCTATTGCTCTCTCTCTCTCTCTATTGCCCTTTCTCTCTCTTGCTCTCTCTCTCTATTGCCCTCTCTCTCTATTGCCCTCTCTCTCTCTTGCTCTCTCTCTCTCTTGCTATCTCTATCTATTGCCCTCTCTCTCTATTGCCCTCTCTCTCTCTTGCTCTCTCTCTCTATTGCCCTCTCTCTCTATTGCTCTCTCTCTCTCTTGCTCTCTCTCTCTATTGCCCTTTCTCTCTCTTGCTCTCTCTCTCTATTGCCCTCTCTCTCTTGCTCTCTCTCTCTCTTGCTCTCTCTCTCTATTGCCCTCTCTCTCTATTGCTCTCTCTCTATTGCCCTCTCTCTCTCTTGCTCTCTCTCTATTGCCCTCTCTCTCTATTGCTCTATCTCTCTCTCTATTGCCCTCTCTCTCTATTGCTCTCTCTCTCGCTTGCTCTCTCTCTATTGCCCTCTCTCTCTTGCTCTCTCTCTATTGCCCTCTATCTCTATTGCTCTCTCTCTCTCTCTTGCTCTCTCTCTCTATTGCCCTCTCTCTCTCTTGCTCTCTCTCTATTGCCCGCTCTCTCTCTTGCTCTCTCTCTCTATTGCCCTCTCTCTCTCTTGCTCTCTCTCTATTGCCCTCTCTCTCTACATTGTTCTCTCTCTCTATTGCTCTCTCTCTCTCTCTCTCTCTCTCTCTCTCTCTCTCTCTCTCTATTGCTCTCTCCATTGCTCTCTCTTTTGCTCTCTCTCTCTAATGCCGTCTCTCTCTATTGCTCTCTCTTTTGCTCTCTCTCTCTAATGCCGTCTCTCTCTATTGCCTCTCTCTGTATTGCTCTCTCTCTATTGCCCTCTCTCTATTGCCCTCTCTTTATTGCTCTCTCTCTATTGCTCTCTCTATTTATTGCTCTCTCTCTCTCTATTGCTCTCTCTCTATTGCTCTCTCTCTCTATTGCCCTCTCTATCTCTATTGCTCTCTCTCTATTGCCCTCTCTCTCTATTGCTCTCTCTCTATTGCTCTCTCTCTCTCTATTGCTCTCTCTCTATTGCTCTCTCTCTCTATTGCCTCTCTCTATTGCTCTCTCTATATTCACCCTCTCTATATTCACATTCTCTATATTCACCCTCTCTATTGCTCTCTCTCTATTGCTCTCTCTCTATTGCTCTCTATTGCTCTCTCTCTCTCTCTTTCTCTCTCTCTCTCTCTCTCTCTCTCTCTCTCTCTCTCTCTCTCTCTCTCTCTCTCTTGCCCTCTCTCTCTCTATTGCCCTCTATCTCTATTGCTCTCTCTCTATTGCTCTCTCTCTATTGCCTCTCTCTATTGCTCTTTCTATATTCACCCTCTCTATATTCACCCTCTCTATATTCACCCTCTCTATTGCTCTCTCTCTATTGCTCTCTCTCTATTGCTCTCTCTCTCTCTCTCTCTCTCTCTCTCTCTCTCTCTCTCTCTCTCTCTCTCTCTCTCTCTCTCTCTCTCTCTCTCTCTCTCTCTCTCTCTATTGCCCTCTCTCTATTGCCCTCTCTCTATTGCCCTCGCTCTATTGCCCTCTCTTTATTGCTCTCTCTCTATTGCTCTCTCTATTTATTGCTCTCTCTCTCTCTATTGCTCTCTCTCTATTGCTCTCTCTCTCTATTGCCCTCTCTATCTCTATTGCTCTCTCTCTCTATTGCCCTCTCTCTCTATTGCTCTCTCTCTATTGCTCTCTCTCTCTATTGCTCTCTCTCTATTGCTCTCTCTCTCTCTATTGCCTCTCTCTATTGCTCTCTCTATATTCACCCTCTCTATATTCACCCTCTCTATTTCTCTCTCTCTATTGCTCTCTCTCTATTGCTCTCTCTCTATTGCTCTCTCTCTCTCTCTCTCTCTCTCTCTCTCTCTCTCTCTCTCTCTCTCTTTCTACCTATCCCTTTGTGTTTTCATTAAACATTCACTGTAGGCCACTTTGACTGCACTATGGATCCACGCTACTCTACAAAAAGAAAAAAAAGCATCTCAATTTAGAACGCACTGTTAAACTATGTGGAGAGCCAAGCTGGGCAGTTAGAGAACAAAGGCAGGGCTGTCCCCTTTCTCATGGAAAAATAAACCTTGGTCTGGGAGTTCTGTGGCCAGACAGTGTGAATAATGAAATTCCTGGACTAAAAGGAAGAACGTGACACATCGCTATTAACCATTTACTCCATTTGCTAACAATAAGGAGATGGACACACTAATTGAAAACACAGGTCAGACTCACACCTTACTTACAACATTGCCATGTTTGCTTAATCTATCATCACTTTTGAACTCTTATGTCCTCTTTTCTTACTCATAAATAGGTTAGAGTGCACTGTTAGTCCTCACCTAAGCATTTTAAACTATTAAAATGCCACATTGGAAATAAGTCTATGACCTAATTAGTTGATTGTGTTATCTTTGTAGGTTTTTATGTGTGTACTGCCAGGTATTTGGTCTTTTGGCTGTATTAGGACTCTTGACTATGCAATGCATCGATACAATTGTTCATTCATTTAGACCAACTTAGCATTTCAGACTCCTGAAAATATTATATTTCAGTTGCAATGGTTCAGCATCTATAGACAGGCCATGTTTCTCCAGTATTATGCAGGGTGATCAAGGCAACAGGGCTCAATATAGCCCCTACAGAGGAAGAACACAGATGGCAAATTCCACATAAGTGTCCCTAAATAGTGGAAGTGTTATACCCTCTCTAGGGTCCTTCCCTTTTCCCCACCAAGCTATGGTAACGGAACACCTCCGGTCTGAATATAACTTTTTTGATATAAAAGTGTGCGTCCCAAATTGCACTCTATTACCATTTATAGTGCACAACTTTTGAACAGGTCTTATGGGGCTCTGGTCAAAAGTAGTGTACTATGTAGTGTCATGACGTTGGCCTGGGGGATAGGTTTATGACAGTCATAAATACCTCTTCCCCCCTTTTCCCTTCTCTAACCTACTGAGGTTACATTTAAAAAAACCCTTGGTTAACATAGAGATTCTGGGAACGTCAGAATGTGGGGGGAAATTAACTATATTATGGTAATCCGAACATTTGAACATATGCGGTGGTACTTAATGAATATGATGTCAGTTCTATTGTCATCTGAGACATTCTCATCAATGACATCAACTTTACAGTGGAAAGTCTATACATCAGAGTTATCAGATTCACATGGAATTGTTGTTCAATTTAAATGTTTGAATATTTGTGATGGGATGAAATGTGATTTTAACTTCTAAAATGTGAGATGTGGGTTTTCATAAGTTAGGGCTGCTCACTAAGTGGCCCGCCCACGTGAAGAGACAGAGGTTGTAAACTATGACACACACCCCTTTTCTCTCTTCCTATATAAAACCTTGACAACAACATAACTTTCTGTTCCGATGAGGTAGGATGACGATCCTATGACAGAAAGGTTCAGATAAAACTACAGAACGAAGCCAACATCAGCATGAGTTTTGGTTGCGATTGTTCTGAACTTTGAACTCGTATTCACGACAGAAGTGATACCTCCTAGCCGTTGAGTTAGCGACCGCAGCTGCAAACGCAGGTTAGGAAGGAACAGACAGAGTATCCCATCTACCACACAACGACGATACTACAACTTATCCAAGTGACCACCAGAGACAGAGGACTCGGTTTGGCAACACGGTCTTGCATCTACCACCAACCTACTGAAGCGCAGCTCAGAGTAAATATTTATTGCATTTTCCTTTTCCAAATGGGCGGTAATTTAGAATGCATAAGATACTGTATTTACGATAGCACAGCTCCGCCTTTGTTCATGTCTTCCCACTCTTTCACTCAACCCAGCCCCTTTTCCTTTGTGTAACAAGCTGTCATATCTGTTCCGCCCGCTAGTGACGTTTTCCTATGACGTAAAGAATTATCCAGGTATAATTCATTCTTTGTACATCTAATTATGTGAGATTAGTTAGGTGTTTAGTAAATAAATAATGAAACCCAATTTTGCATTGCTGATTCAAATTGTTAGCCAGGGTTCTTGAAGATAACCAAGAATTTACAACTTTCAGATGAGACTGAAGTAAGATGAAGATTAATGTTGACTGCTACGGATGTAAAATATTAGTAGGTCTTTAAGAGTTTATTCGGATGATAACAGCTCTATAAATATTATTTTGTGGTGCCCGACTCTCTAGTTAATTACATTTACATGATTAGCTCAATCAGGTGATATTAATTATTTATTAATTATTTTATAGAATAGCATGTCATAGCAATTAATCCTGCATAGCCAAAGACATGACAGTAGGGATTAGGGAGCCTCATACTGCAAACTGGATACTGTTGTTATTACCAAAAAGTCCAGGCAACTCAAACATACAGATTTATAAAAAAAAATATATATCAATGCTGCAAATGGTAACATTTGGGTCAGAGTGTAGTTTGGGAGAAAAGCTGTAGGCTAAATGCAGATGCTCAGGAAAAGGCTTCGGAGTCCAAAAGGAGGTATTGTGGTCAGACAAAAACAACAAGGGGGAAGGGGTTACCTACATCTAACTATGGGATGGGAGTCATACTAACAGTTGGTTTCAGTTCATATCACAATGTTTGGACATGTATGCACAAATAGAGCCTGGAGATTCAAATCGTCACGTGGTGTAATTGATGTTAATATTTTCCTTTTATTTTCCTTTTAGGGGAATTTGGTATATTGTGTGTGTCATTCAAATGTGTTGAGTTTGTCATTATCCTACTTGTATGTTACTCTCCTGTACACCAACAACACCAACAACATCTGTACCATACCCAAGAATAAATGCGAGATTCTCATTTCCAGGCCTTGAAATTCAATTTTCATGTGACAACAAGAGTAGTTGAGAGCAATGTAGAATAGAATCCCGGACGTCATATAGGCTTTAAATGTTTCTTTATAACCATGGCTGTTGCCATAGCAGAAGGAGGAACCAAATGGATATGGTTCCACTCACTAAAAGCATACTTCTGACTTTCTAGTGAGTTCCAAATGTCACTATAGTACCTAATGTCATGTATTACTATAGACCACTATAAGGAATTGGGCACTTCATAGGGAAAAGGGTGACATTTGGGACAGCGCCTCTGAAGTGGTACAGGATGTTCTTTGGTACTTTTGACAGAGACCTTGTGCCGCCCCATTCTAATTCATTTTGAGATAAAAGGAGCAGCAGTCTGTCTGTATGGGGCACTATCACTACCACCCAGTCTGTCTGTATGGGGCAGTATCACTACCCCCCAGTCTGTCTGTATGGGGCAGTATCACTACCACCCAGTCTGTCTGTATGGGGCACTATCACTACCACCCAGTCTGTCTGTATGGGGCAGTATCACTACCACCCAGTCTGTCTGTATGGGGCAGTATCACTACCACCCAGTCTGTCTGTATGGGGCACTATCACTACCCTCAATCTGCCTGCATGGGGCAGTATCACTACCACCCAGTCTGTCTGTATGGGGCAGTATCACTACCACCCAGTCTGTCTGTATGGGGCAGTATCACTACCACCCAGTCTGTCTGTATGGGGCAGTATCACTACCACCCAGTCTGTCTGTATGGGGCAGTATCACTACCACCCAGTCTGTCTGTATGGGGCAGTATCACTACCACCCAGTCTGTCTGTATGGGGCAGTATCACTACCACCCAGTCTGTCTGTATGGGGCAGTATCACTACCACCCAGTCTGTCTGTATGGGGCAGTATCACTACCACCCAGTCTGTATGTATGGGGCAGTATCACTACCACCCAGTCTGTCTGTATGGGGCACTATCACTACCACCCAGTCAGTATGTATGGGGCAGTATCACTACCACCCAGTCAGTATGTATGGGGCAGTATCACTACCACCCAGTCTGTCTGTATGGGGCAGTATCACTACCACCCAGTCTGTATGCATGGGGCAGTATTACTACTACCCAGTCTGTATGTATGGGGCAGTATCACTACCACCCAGTCAGTATGTATGGTGCAGTATCACTACCACCCAGTCTGTATGTATGGTGCAGTATCACTACCACCCAGTCAGTATGTATGGGGCAGTATCACTACCACCCAGTCTGTATGTATGGGGCAGTATCACTACCACCCAGTCTGTATGTATGGGGCAGTATCACTACCACCCAGTCAGTATGTATGGGGTAGTATCACTACCACCCAGTCAGTATGTATGGTGCAGTATCACTACCACCCAGTCTGTATGTATGGGGCAGTATCACTACCACCCAGTCTGTATGTATGGGGCAGTATCACTACCACCCAGTCAGTCTGTATGGGGCAGTATCACAAACACCCAGTCTGTATGTATGGGGCAGTATCACTACCACCCAGTCAGTATGTATGGGGCAGTATCACTACCACCCAGTCTGTATGTATGGGGCAGTATCACTACCACCCAGTCTGTATGTATGGGGCAGTATCACTACCACCCAGTCAGTATGTATGGGGCAGTATCACTACCACCCAGTCTGTCTGTATGGGGCAGTATCACTACCACCCAGTCTGTATGTATGGGGCAGTATTACTACTACCCAGTCCGTATGTACGGGGCAGTATCACTACCACCCAGTCTGTATGTACGGGGCAGTATCACTACCACCCAGTCAGTATGTATGGGGCAGTATCACTACCACCCAGTCTGTCTGTATGGGGCAGTATCACTACCACCCAGTCTGTCTGTATGGGGCAGTATCACTACCACCCAGTCTGTCTGTATGGGGCAGTATCACTACCACCCAGTCCGTATGTACGGGGCATTATCATTACCACCCAGTCTGTATGTATGGGGCAGTATCACTACCACCCAGTCAGTATGTATGGGGCAGTATCACTACCACCCAGTCTGTCTGTATGGGGCAGTATCACTACCACCCAGTCTGTCTGTATGGGGCAGTATCACTACCACCCAGTCCATATGTACGGGGCATTATCATTACCACCCAGTCTGTATGTATGGGGCAGTATCACTACCACCCAGTCAGTATGTATGGTGCAGTATCACTACCACCCAGTCTGTCTGTATGGGGCAGTATCACTACCACCCAGTCTGTATGTATGGGGCAGTATCACTACCACCCAGTCAGTCTGTATGGGGCAGTATCACTACCACCCAGTCTGTATGCATGGGGCAGTATTACTACTACGCAGTCTGTATGTATGGGGCAGTATCACTACCACCCAGTCAGTATGTATGGTGCAGTATCACTACCACCCAGTCTGTATGTATGGTGCAGTATCACTACCACCCAGTCAGTATGTATGGGGCAGTATCACTACCACCCAGTCTGTATGTATGGGGCAGTATCACTACCACCCAGTCTGTATGTATGGGGCAGTATCACTACCACCCAGTCAGTATGTATGGGGTAGTATCACTACCACCCAGTCAGTATGTATGGTGCAGTATCACTACCACCCAGTCTGTATGTATGGGGCAGTATCACTACCACCCAGTCTGTATGTATGGGGCAGTATCACTACCACCCAGTCAGTCTGTATGGGGCAGTATCACAAACACCCAGTCTGTATGTATGGGGCAGTATCACTACCACCCAGTCAGTATGTATGGGGCAGTATGACTATCACCCAGTCTGTATGTATGGTGCAGTATCACTACCACCCAGTCTGTATGTATGGGGCAGTATCACTACCACCCAGTCAGTATGTATGGGGCAGTATCACTACCACCCAGTCTGTCTGTATGGGGCAGTATCACTACCACCCAGTCTGTATGTATGGGGCAGTATTACTACCACCCAGTCTGTATGTATGGGGCAGTATCACTACCACCCAGTCAGTATGTATGGTGCAGTATCACTACCACCCAGTCTGTATGTATGGGGCAGTATCACTACCACCCAGTCAGTCTGTATGGGGCAGTATCACAAACACCCAGTCTGTATGTATGGGGCAGTATCACTACCACCCAGTCAGTATGTATGGGGCAGTATGACTACCACCCAGTCTGTATGTATGGTGCAGTATCACTACCACCCAGTCTGTATGTATGGGGCAGTATCACTACCACCCAGTCAGTATGTATGGGGCAGTATCACTACCACCCAGTCTGTCTGTATGGGGCAGTATCACTACCACCCAGTCTGTCTGTATGGGGCAGTATTACTACCACCCAGTCCGTATGTATGGGGCAGTATCACTACCACCCAGTCAGTATGTATGGTGCAGTATCACTACCACCCAGTCTGTATGTATGGGGCAGTATCACTACCACCCAGTCTGTATGTATGGGGCAGTATCACTACCACCCAGTCAGTATGTATGGTGCAGTATCACTACCACCCAGTCTGTCTCTATGGGGCAGTATCACTACCACCCAGTCCGTATGTACGGGGCATTATCATTACCACCCAGTCTGTATGTATGGGGCAGTATCACTACCACCCAGTCAGTATGTATGGTGCAGTATCACTACCACCCAGTCTGTCTGTATGGGGCAGTATCACTACCACAAAATGTGTCTGTCTGTATGGGGCAGTATCACTACCACCCAGTCCATATGTACGGGGCATTATCATTACCACCCAGTCTGTATGTATGGGGCAGTATCACTACCACCCAGTCAGTATGTATGGTGCAGTATCACTACCACCCAGTCTGTCTGTATGGGGCAGTATCACTACCACCCAGTCTGTATGTATGGGGCAGTATCACTACCACCCAGTCAGTCTGTATGGGGCAGTATCACAAACACCCAGTCTGTATGTATGGGGCAGTATCACTACCACCCAGTCAGTATGTATGGGGCAGTATCACTACCACCCAGTCTGTATGTATGGGGCAGTATCACTACCACCCAGTCTGTATGTATGGGGCAGTATCACTACCACCCAGTCTGTATGTATGGGGCATTATCATTACCACCCAGTCTGTATGTATGGGGCAGTATCACTACTACCCAGTCTGTATGTATGGGGCAGTATCACTACCACCCAGTCTGTATGTATGGGGCAGTATCACTACTACCCAGTCTGTATGTATGGGGCAGTATCACTACCACCCAGTCTGTATGTATGGGGCAGTATCATTACCACCCAGTCTGTATGTATGGGGCAGTATCACTACTACCCAGTCTGTATGTATGGGGCAGTATCACTACTACCCAGTCTGTATGTATGGGGCAGTATCACTACCACCCAGTCTGTATGTATGGGGCATTATCATTACCACCTAGTCTGTATGTACGGGGCATTATCATTACCACCCAGTCTGTATGTATGGGGCAGTATCACTACCACCCAGTCTGTATGTATGGGGCATTATCATTACCACCCAGTCTGTATGTATGGGGCAGTATCACTACTACCCAGTCTGTATGTATGGGGAAGTATCACTACCACCCAGTCTGTATGTATGGGACATTATTACTACACCAAATATACATATGCAGACCAGTTTGGCCTTGAGGGGCAATGGAGGACAGCCATTTAATTTGCTGCACTTGTTCCCATTTAGGAGGCACTATTCAGAGACTACAGACTCATTCACAAAAGTAGTAGGATACATTGGAACATGGAGTTCATTGTGGTCCATAGTGTGTGTGGGAAAGTGTGTTTGTGGGAAAGTGTGCTTGCGTGTATGCGTGTCTGTCTGTCTGTCTGTCTGTCTGTCTGTCTGTCTGTCTGTCTGTCGGTGAGTGTGCCTGTCTGTCTGCCTGTCGGTGAGTGTGCCTGTCTGTCTGTCTGTCGGTGAGTGTGCCTGTCTGTCTGTCTGTCGGTGAGTGTGCCTGTCTGTGTGTGGGAGCCTGTGTGGTTGGAATACCTCTCATTCCAGACACACCATCAGACAGCAGAGAGTCAAAAGTCAACTTTTCCAGATATAGCCACATCAACCACCAAATGTACAAGCTCAGTCTTTCTGAACAGGTTGAAATTAGGTTTCACATGTGTGGGCTTAAATATTTAGGCACTAAAGCCTCTTAGGAATATGAAAACAAGATGAATAATTGGTACGAGATTTCTTTCAAACTTTTTCAGGTTTTGTACAGGGAACGCTCACAACACTATGTGGGTCAGTGGTTTTAATCCAATGAGAGGGTACTATAAAACCCACCCACTGTCGTATAAAAGGTCATTCCATAATCTGGGAATCTGAGTACATCCTTCCTCTTTGTACTCATCCGGTAATCCCTGGGATGACAAAGACTAGGTCTGTGTCCCAAATGGCACTCTATTCCCTACTTGGGAAGGGTAGAACATCAACATGAACCAGAGTGTCAGATGGCATCCGTTGGGAATATCCAATAGGAATCAATTGTATCCCTATCCCATGTGAATTATAGCTGGATTCTCCATGAGACGGATATTTAAATGCTTTGTGGGTTTTTGAGGGGACGACTAACATCGTGTGTTTTACAGGGGTGTCTGTGGATTTGTGTATCCTAGTGGGTGGTAGTGGATTAGGTGTTAGTGTGTGTGTGTGTGTGTGTGTGTGTGTGTGTGTGTGTGTGTGTGTGTGTGTGTGTGTGTGTGTGTCAAATCAAATCAAATTTTATTGGTCACATACACATGGTTAGCAGATGTTAATGCGAGTGTAGCGAAATGCTTGTGGTTCTAGTTCCGACAGTACAGCAATATCTAAGGGATGTAATAAGAATATGTACAAATAAATATATGGATGAGCGGTGCTCCGAGCGGCATAGGCAAGATGCAATAGATGGTATAGATACAGTATATACATATGAGATGAGTAATGTAAGATATGTAAACATCATTAAAGTGTCATTGTTTAAAGTGACTAGTGAGTCTCTATGTGGGCAGCAGCCTCTCTGAGTTAATAATTGCTGTTTAGCAGTCTGATGGCCTTGAGATAGAAGCTGTTTTTCAGTCTCTCGGTCCCAGCTTTGATGCACTTCTACTGACCTCGCCTTCTGGATGATAGCAGGGTGAACAGGCAGTGGCTCGGGTGGTTGTTGTGCTTGAGGCTCTTTTTGGCCTTCCTGTGACATTGGGTGCTGTAGGTGTCCTGGAGGGCAGGTAGTTTGCAGACCTCACTACCCTCTGGAGAGCCTTGCGACTGAGGGAGGTGCAGTTGCCGTACCAGATGGTGATGCAGCCTGACAGGGTGCTCTCGATTGTGCATCTGTAAAAGTTTGTCACGCTTTAAGATGGCAAGCCTAATTTCTTCATCCTCCTGAGGTTGCAGAGGCTCTGTTGTTCCTTCTTCACCACACTGTCTGTGTGGGTGGACCAGTTTGTCTGTCATGTGTACGCCGAGGAACTTAAGACTTTCCACCTTCTTCTCTACTGTCCCTTCGAAGTGGATGGGGGGTGCTCCCTCTGCTGTTTCCTGAAGTCCACGATCATCTCCTTTGTTTTGTTGACATTGAGTGAGAGTTTGTTTTCCTGACACCACACTCCTAGTCCCCCCACCTCCTCCCTGTAGCCTGTCTCGTCATTGTTGGTAATCAATCAGGCCTTCTACTGTTGTGTCGTCTGCAAACTTGATGATTGAGTTGGAGGCGTGCATGGCCGCGCAGTCGTGGGTGAACAGGGAGTACAGGAGGGGGCTGAGCACTCACCCTTGTGGGTCCCCAGTGTTGAGGGTCAGCGAAGTGGAGATGCTGTTTCCTACCTTCACCACCTGGGGGCAGCCTGTCAGAAAGTTCAGGACCCAATTGCACAGGGCAGGGTTGAGACCCAGGGCTTCCAGCTTAATGATGAGCTTGGATGGTACCATGGTGTTGAAATCTGAGCTCTAGTCAATAAACAACATTCTTACATTGGTATTCCTCTTGTCCAGATGGAATAGGGCAGTGTGCAGTGTGATGGCGATTGCATCGTCTGTGAACCTGTTGGGGCAGTATGCCAACTGAAGTGGGTCTAGGGTGGCAGGTAAGGTAGACGTGATATGATCCTTGACTAGTCTCTCAATGCACTTCATGATGACAGAAGTGAGTGCTACAGGGCGGTAGTCATTTAGTTCATTTATCTTTGCCTTCTTTGGTACAGGAACAATGGTGACCACCTTGAAGCATGTGAGGACAGCAGACTGGGACAGGGAGCGATTGAATAAGTCTGTAAACACACCAGCCAGCTGTGTAAGGCGTTCTTACGGATCCTTTTCCAGCAATGCAGAATTAAAGATAAAGTCTTCATATACATAGAAATAGTAACACAAGGAATGAATACACAGTGAATAGTGAATAACAACAACGAGTAAACAGAAACATGGCTAAATACAGGTAGTACCAGCACCGAGTCGATGTGCAGGAGTACGAGGTAATTGAGGTAGCTATGTACTGCACGTATGGGTAAGACTAAAGTGACTAGGCAATAGGATAGATAATAGACTGTAGCAGCAGTGTGTGTGTGTGTGTGTGTGTGTGTGTGTGTGTGTGTGTGTGTGTGTGTGTGTGTGTGTGTGTGTGTGTGTGTGTGTGTGTGTGTGTGTGTGTGTGTGTGTGTGTGTGTGTGTGTGTGTGTGTGTGTGTGTGTGTGTGTGTGTACAATATGTGTGGCTAGAGTCCAATGTGTGTGCATAGAGTCAGTGCAAGAGAGTGCAGAAAAAGCAGGCAGTCTGTGCAGCCATTTCATGAGCTATTTAGCAGTCTTGTTTAACAGTCTTATGGCCTGGGGGTAGAAGCTGCTCAGGTTCCTGTTAGTTCCAGACTTGGTGCACTGGTACCCGCTTGCCATGCGGTAGCAGAGAGAACAGTCTGTGGCTTAGGTGGCTGGAGTCTTTGACAATTGTTGGGCCTTCCTCTGACACCTGGTATAGAGGTCCTGGATGGCAGGGAACTTGGCCCCAGTGATGTACTGGGAGTACTCACCACCGATCAGGTGCCTTGCAGTTGCCGTACCAAGCTGTGATGCAGCCAGTCAAGACACTCTTAATGATGCAGCTGTATAACTTTTTGATGATCTGAGGGCCCATGCAACATCTTTCATTCTCATGAGGGGGAAAAGGCGCTGTGTGTGTGTGTGTGTGTGTGTGTGTGTGTGTGTGTGTGTGTGTGTGTGTGTGTGTGTGTGTGTGTGTGTGTGTGTGTGTGTGTGTGTGTGTGTGTGTGTGTGTGTGTGTGTGTGTGTGTGTGTGTGTGTGTGTGTGTGTGTGTGTGTGTGTGTGTGTGTGTGTGTGTGTGTGTGTGTGTGTGTGTGTTTGTGTGTGCGTGCATATGTTTGTGATCTCGCATGTGTGATCAAATTGCATTGTTTTCACTAGGCCTGTTAAAAGGTCACCCTCAGCCATATTGTCCAATGTAAAATCTCTTCAACACTATCTCTCCACTGCACAGTATCTCTGAGCTGAATGTGTTTCAGGTACAAGATACAACATATGTGCATTACAGTTAAACATTATTCAGAAACACTCTTTGCCTGAACAGTTTTCTGTGCCTCCATTTCAGTGACTTATCCATCATCTCCTTTCTCCCGAGTTCTTGAAATTGTTCTATTTCCTGCAAAGGGCACGTTCAATTATGGACTTATACAGAAATGTGGCTGACCAGAATGTTTCTAAAGCAGCATCAGACCCACATGTGCTGAAATACTAACAGATGGTTTGTTCCACTGTGGTGTGTGTGTGTGTGGGGGGGCGTGCGCGATGGGGCCGCCAGGGCCAGCACCATGGCAGAGCTAATCATTGACATGCAGCTTCGTAGTTTCGAGACACTCCGTGGTGAAAGAGATGAGAGAGGAGAAATTATCTAAGTATTTAGAAAATGTAGACTCAAGGATCAACTTCTCTATATATAGAGAAGTGTGTGTGTGTGTGTGTGTGTGTGTGTGTGTGTGTGTGTGTGTGTGTGTGTGTGTGTGTGTGTGTGTGTGTGTGTGTGTGTGTGTGTGTGTGTGTGTGTGTGTGTGTGCGTGCGTGCGTGCGTGCGTGCGTGCGTGCGTGTGTGTGTGTGTGTATTAACGATACTGGACAGACGCTGCACTTTACCGGGGACGGACTTGAATTCAGGACTGATTTACTTCAATGTCCTTCATTAAAGTGTGCCATTGGATCTGAGTCAGGAAATCTGGATTTTAAATAGCTTTCTAAAAGAAAGAAAAAACATACTTTTAGCTATGAGTCAGGAAAGGTACACTTTGCTTTCGACACGATTCGCATAGATCTGATGCTATTGCAATAGACACAGACCACACTAATGGAAAAATAAAATTATGTTAATCAAATATGCAAACGATGACCCCGGGATATGGAAGTCCAATAAACATTGAAAGTTATGAGTAGCTACTTGGACTTTTTAAAAGGTGATGATTTTTGTATGTTTTGAATGAGGATGTTGATGGAAGGCTTAATTGATTCATATGTCCATAACATGCTGCACTTCAGAGAAATACACTTTGTTGTTAATGACATGAATAAAAACAAATGTTGTTGTTTCCCAGATTTTTTGGGGAAAGAAGTGCTAATATCGCTCACATTTAAGAGTTTCCTTTAGATAAGGTATTTCCACCCTGTTCATAAGTGTAAATGTTGGTGAACAACTGTATATTCTGTATATTCACATGTACCTTTATATGTTTGTGTACAGTATGTGGGTGAAAGCGATTAGGTTTCACATCGTGCCTTATTTGAGTTCCTGACACACATACCTCTCATTCCTTAGACAGGGAGCAGCTAGAGCTAGCCGTGCCTAGCGCTAGCTGATACACTTCCCCCTTTCACCTTAGATTCTACGATCCACCTGATGGAACACATAAAAAGAGTCTAATCCTTTTCCTTAGGAATTCCTTGGTCCGGAGAAAAGGGCTCAGCTCGTAGTGGGTGGGGGAACGAGGCACGTGGCAATTTCGGTCCAAAATAACTCTCGGTGTGTAGCGAGCCAATCAGATCCAGCCAGGGGCGGCCTTCAATAAGAAACCATGAAAGTCTGGATGTAGACATTTTCAAAGGTTTACAACTTCTGTGCATCCCACTTAAAGCCGCTATCCTTATGAGTCCCAGCAACACATTAATGGAGAAAAAAAAGATATATATCTATCTCAACCCAGTCAAGTTCAACTTGGTTTTCTGCCCTATACAGAGAAAATGTGTGACTGGCCGGGTATTAGCAGATAAAATCAGAAGAATAGGCCTCTATAATGCAGAGATTAGAAACAGGCCTGTATAATGCAAAGATGATAAATAGGCCTGTATAATGCAAAGATGATAAATAGGCCTGTATAATGCAGAGATTAGAAACAGGCCTGTATAATGCAAAGATGATAAATAGGCCTACATAATACAAAGATGATAAATAGGCCTACATAATACAAAGATGATAAATAGGCCTACATAATACAAAGATGATAAATAGGCCTACATAATACAAAGATGATAAATAGGCCTACATAATACAAAGATGATGAATAGGCCTACATAATACAAAGATGATAAATAGGCTTGTATGATGCAAAGATCATACTTTTCTGAAGTATATGCATAACTGTTGGACCAGATCAGCATGGCTCTGTATGTAGTTCTGTTATTTTGGATTCTCCCTGATGCCTAAGGGGCCTTTTCTTCTTCTTCTTCTTCTTCTTCTTCTTCTTCTTCTTCTTCTTCTTCTTCTTCTTCTTCTTCTTCTTCTTCTTCTTCTTCTTCTTCTTCTTCTTCTTCTTCTTCTTCTTCTTCTCTCACTTGGGTAAAGGCAGAAAAAGACATGCTGGTGGTTGTGATGTATAGTCTTGTGAACTGTTGTCCACTTGCGATGCTAAGAAAGGCATGCAAGCAAGACATGACTGTTATGTTTCATATTGATAGTGATAACAGCCTTTTATGTGTAATAGAGACTCAGTCAAGGGAAACCTCCACATAGTGGATGGTGAAAGCAAATGAAGCGCAAACAAAGGATAAGTGGTGACATCTCTCAAAACAACCCGCACTCCCACCTGCGATATCTGCCCGACCTTGGTCATCCATTTTGACCAGCATTTAAACAATCATTTCTAGTCTTGTGGCTGTACTTTGTGCACTGAAGCTTTCAGGGAAGAACATTTTGTACTGGTGAGACGGAGACGTTGATTGCAAATGGCAACTATTATGCTGTAGATGCTACTTGTCCATCTGTGAGTTCACACAAATTTGATAGTTAGTCATCCTTTCAGAAAGCTTCTGAAAGCTTAAAATTACACTTTACCTTGGCTTTTGGGATTTGGAATGAAAAGTGCATTTCAAAACACTGCAGTGAGTAGAGGGAGTTAGAGAGAAAGAAACTGTGCCATTAAATGGGACCTTCACCATTTTCTAACCTTATATTCAATACATCCAGCACCGTACCATTACCTACATGTGTAAATACGGAATAAGTTCTGCAGTAAAATAATGAAAAGGGCCCAATAAATGTATTCTTGATGAGTAGTAACCTTCTCATTTCTTGACCTTCAAAGATCTTAATGGCCTCCATTAATAAACCACTTCACTAAGGCTGCATTTACACAGGCAGACCAAATCTGATCCTTTGCCCAATGTTTTGACAAAAGATCTATTCTGATTGGTCAAATGACCAATAATTGGGCAAAAGATCAGAATTGGGCTGCCTTTGTAAACACAACCTTTTAGGTAGCAGCAGCCACATCCTCCACAACGATACTTCAATCATTCAATCTCCTCAAGGCTACTTAGTTATCATAACGATAACCAAATATACTGGGCGCCATATCGTGCAGAGAAATTGAGTCACCGCAGCACCATTGGCTGTAATGAGCGCTATAGGAGCTCAGAATTACCTCAGAATCCCATCATGACTCATTGGGCTCCATTGTGTGGTGATTGGACAGTGTTGCAGATGTGTTTGAGGCATATTAGCTTCAGGCAGGATCTGCAGCAGGATCCATCAGGACTAATGACTTCACACTGAGGTGGCGGCCTCCAGCATGAACACAGAGGAGACGACTATTCATCACTGTGATTTGGGATGATCTCTATCATTGCAGATGCATGAGAGTCCCGACTAAGGGGGCTTAAAGGCCAGAAAATGTGCATTTAAGCCAAAGAGCTGTCATCTGCATAATATCCCTTTGGTTTTCCCTCCTCTCTGAGTGGATGAGAGAGAATGGTAGCCTCTGAGAATAATGGATGAGTCGGTTGTCATCCGTGGAACCTGCTAGTGTAAATGCACGAGTGTCGCGATGTGTGTTTTGTCCTATATTTGTATTTTTAATCCCAGCCTCCGTCCCCGCAGGAGGTCTTTTGCCTTCTGGTAGGCCGTAATTGAAAATAAGAATTGGTTCTTAACTGAATTGCCTGGTTAAATAAAGGGTAAATGAATAAAAAATGAATGAAATGAGTGTGTATAGTACCTTTTTGTGTGTCCATCATTTCAGCCTGTCTGTTTTCTAGCTTCCCCGCTGTGCATGGGAACACACAGACACAACCACACTCAATCGCAAAAGGCTGTGTGTTAACACTGATTGTTTTGTGCGTGTGTGCGTGTGTGCGTGTGTGTGTGTGTGTGTGTGTGTGTGTGTGTGTGTGTGTGTGTGTGTGTGTGTGTGTGTGTGTGTGTGTGTGTGTGTGTGTGTGTCTGTATTGCCTACATACATGTGTGTGTGCACACCGTTGGGTGTGTGTTCCTGTTAGTGCTGGTGTGTGTTTGCTGTGCTTAGTGGGTGTGTATAATTCTCCACTGGATGAGGGGCTGACACAGGGTCAGGACCTCCAGTGAGACAATGACTCATCCAAGGGTGATATACAAACACAAGGATTTAAAACTTCTGAGAAGTGGAAATAGAGAGAAAACATCTGATCTGGAACAAATCAATTGTGCCATATGAGGGTTAAAGGGCATTTTGTTTCTGACCATATGGCCTGTGCTTTGTTTCACAAGGCCTCTCTAATAGATAACAACTATTACATAATCTGATTTATAATAACTTGAAGAGCACAGAGATAGATACCAGAAATACAACACAGGGGTTGCAAAGTCTGTTTGAGGCAAAACATAATTTACCATTAAATCTACACACACTGAGTGTACAAAACATTAGGGACCCCTTCCTAATATTGAGTTGTTACCCCTTTTGCCCTCAGAATAGCCTCAATTCCTCTGGGTATGGACTCTACAAGGTTTTGAAAGAGCTCCACAATGATGCTGGCCGATGTTGACTTCAATGCTTCCCACAGTTGTCATGTTGGCTGGATATCCTTTGTGTGGTGGACTATGGAATGCCAATTGGGTCTTAAATCACTTGGTCAAAACGCAATCTGTTTAATGCTACGCGTGTTATGTAAGCAGGTACAGATGCTAAATGAACGCGTTCACGTGTGAAGTTAACGTCTTCAAGTTAATGCCTATACATGTCAAATAAGTGCGTACAAATGTGCTTGCAGCAGGTTGTCCAACGTGCTAAATAAATGGCTGCAAGCGGTCCTGCACACGTCAAATTAACACCTACACATGCTAACTTAATGCATTCTATAATATGCTAATTTTACTATTCAATTTCCCTAGCTCCTCCTTTCAACCGGATTTCACGGCTAGAAGGAACTTCCTTTTCCACTGCAAGCAGAGCATGTACCTTCACAAGGTAATGGTTTTGTCTTTGAAAACTGTTGTTACTGAATCAAAAAGTTTATCGGCTAGTTTACAGTGGAAGGATCTGTTTCTCATCACTGGCGATAAAATGTAGCTAACATTAATCTAGCACCAGGATCAGCAGTGCTTAGCATAAGCTAAGTCAGATACTGGCTAGCTAATTTAGCTAATGTCGGTAGCCTCGAACCCAAGCATATTATATCATATAGCTAGCATGAAACTCTGCCCGGCCATACTGCTATCCACAGTGAAAGTCGCCGTCTTGTGTTTCATTAAAAGCCCTGCTGAAAAAACATGTAAACTATAACAGCCACAGAAACTATAACAGCCATGGACTATGTTAATACTATCAAGGTAAATTACATACTCGCAAGATAGTTGCTTGAATGCAGGGCCAGGCATACATAGATTAGACAACGGAGATACTCCAAAAACATCCTGCTCAAAATCCGGGTAGTTGTCAATTTTTGGACTATGTTGTCTCTATTTTGCTTTATCATTGACTAAAGGAAGACAAGCTACCTAAATGTGACTTATCGGCTAGTACTGAAGCAGGACATATTTTTGAGTTACGTTTTTAGCCCAAAGCCTTGTATTTAAGAGAAACAACAGCTGAAGGTAGGCGACATCTTGAGCCGGACCGACTGTCATTTCAATGCTAGCATTAGCCGCGCTAGCTCGCGATTAGCATGAAGACACTGAAAAGCTCACATAAAGCAAATTTGGCCAGTGACGACCTTGTAAAACCTTTTCTAACATCTACAACATAACAAGCTTTTGAACAGATTAGACTTTAATGTCGACATTCACTTCATTTTTTGAATATTTACATTCCATCGAAGCCTATAGTGTCAAACAACACCTTCAGGTAATATACCCAGTACTTTATAGTACTGCTTCAAAGAAATAGGGTTTCCCATTCCTTCCGCTTTATTTTCACACAATTGTGTCTTGCAGAAGGGAACCATGAAGAGGAGCTTTGAGGGGGCAAGGGAGAGGCTGAAAAAAAACAGCAAGTATCAAGTATTAGTTCATTCTGGTGATTCTCACCTGGTTGGCATGCACAACACTACAAAGTATGCAACATTAAGCCCAATCAAATATCCAATGTTATTAAAACATTTATCCCAATCGACGGTCAAGCAACGTTTAATGTGAGTTGTGTGTTAATGTTATGAACTATAAGAATCTATGGTTATTGGAGTCAATGAATCAATTGAAAATGGCTACAATTAGAAATTATTTTAAAACCACAGTGCCAGTAAAGATTACAAAAAAGGAATCTGCTCTTATGTCTGTTTACATTTTTATTCAGACACTTCAATCTGACACCCTTGCTAATGTTTGATGTCAGGCAAAACATCTTCAGCCACCGTAGGATGGAGAGCGACTGGTTGGCTTTTTTTTGACTGCAGTGTCTGTGTGTCTACCAGGAAAGGACGTTAGAAGTTAGGTCCCCATGACATCGAAGCTTCTTACCATCTTCACCGCAGCCCAGTCGATATCGATTTTAAAAACTGGAACAATAGATATCGTGTAGCACATGGTAGCAAAAATCCACTGGACCAACTCTAGTTTGCCTATTGTCCCAACAAATGTGTCAATTCATGCATTTTACATACGTCAGAGTACGTTTTCTTTTATAGTTTTGCTTTCAACAACATCCTGACCCACAAACTGGTTAGCAAAGTCAGGCCTCTGGGTGTAAACTTATCACAAGAATGTGTATCCCCAGAATGGATCCAACACCTAAACATGCTGACAACACAACCATGGTACACCTGATCACCAGTGATCTTGAGTACATGAAGGAGCTGTGGGACCTGACATAATGGTGATAAGGACAACAGCCTTCAGCAAAACAAAGTAGATGGTGATACTTGACCATTCTCCCATCTACAGTACCTTGGCATGGAGATGATCAGCAGCTTCAAGTTCCTGGGCACCCTGATATCCTTTTCTGCCCTCAGTCATTTCGCTCAAAAAGTCCCACCAGTGCTTCTCAACTACCATCCTCAACTTGCTGCACCACGACCTATGTACCAACTACAGTGTCTGTTTTTATTGCCATTACACATGTAAATGAAATGTTATCCATATTTACAGTATGATACATTTATGGTAACATTGTAACATTAGTCACTTGACATACATGACTTAACTACTTTGCATAATGCTCAGTTTACCCACTTTAAGAAATCATACATTTATTAAAAGATTATTACAGTATTACTGTGTCCCATTGATTCTAGTTGGTTGTAAAAGTTTTTGAAAACTTTCACCACACAACTTTGTTTTGCTGATGGACAATGCTGTCGGAAACTTTCATAATAACACACTTTTTCGGATATATCACGATTTACATTGGCTGAACTTATCTAGGTAGTCATGACAACAACAGAGAGTAGCAACAGTGTAAAAGAGAGGGGGGGGGCAATGTAAATAGTCTAGGTAGCCATTTGATTAGGTGTTCAGGAGTCTTATGGCTTGCGGGTAGAAGCTGTTGAAAAGCCTCTTGGACCTAGACTTGGTGTTCCGGTAGCACTTGCCGTGCAGTGGCAGAAAGAACAGTCTATGATTAGGGTGGCTGTAGTCTTTGGCTGTAGACAATTTTTAGGGCCTTCCTCTGACACCGCCTGGTATAGATGTCCTGGATGGCAGGAAGCATGGCCCCAGTGATATACTGGGCCGTTCGTACTACTCTCTGTAGTGCCTTGTGGTCAGAGGCTGAGCAGTTGCCATACCAGGTAGTGGTGCAGCTGTAGAACCGTTTGAGGATCGGAGGACTCATGCCAAATCTTTTCAGTCTCCTGAGGTGTAATAGGTTTTGTCGTGCCCTCTTCACGACTGTCTTGGTGTGCTTGGACCATGTCAGTTTGTTTGAT
Source organism: Oncorhynchus keta (assembly GCF_023373465.1). Taxonomy (NCBI): domain Eukaryota; kingdom Metazoa; phylum Chordata; class Actinopteri; order Salmoniformes; family Salmonidae; genus Oncorhynchus; species Oncorhynchus keta. Next base: position 44,506,740 of record NC_068449.1, on the reverse strand, counting down.
GTGGACACCAAGGAACTGGAATCTTTCAACCTGCTCCACTGCAGCCCCATCGATGAGAATGGAGGCGTGCTCAGTCCTCTTTTTCCTGTAGTCCACAATCATCTCCTTTTGTTCACGTTGAGGGAGAGGTTGTTGTCCTGGCACCACACTGCCAGGTCTCTGACCTCCTCCTTACTCACAGACAATATCTTTCATTAAAACACACATGCAGGGTACTGAATTAAAGCTACACTCGTTGTGAATCCAGCCAACAAGTCAGAATTTTTAAAATGCTTTTCGGCGAAAGCATGAGAAGCTATTATCTGATAGCATGCAACAGTGGCTGTTCCACTGGATGTCATAAGGTGAATGACCCGAAGGGCTAAATGACTTAAATGTAAACAAAATAATTAGCATAGCCGGCGCTACACAAAACGCAGAAATAAAATATAAAACATTCATTACCTTTGACGATCTTCTTTGTTGGCACTCCTAGATGTCCCATAAACATCACTATTGGACCTTTTTCGATTAAATCGGTCCATATATACCCTAAGATATCGATCTATGAAGACTGTGTGATCAAGGAAAAAACAACGTTTTAAAACGCAACGTCATTTTTTTTAATTAAAAAAGTCGATGATAAACTTTCACAAAACACTTCAAAATACTTTTGTAATGCAACTTTAGGTATTAGTAAACGTTAATAATCTATCAAATTGATCACGGGGCGATGTGTATTCAATATTCAATTGAAATCTTGTCCGGATATTTCTCATCCAAAACATCCTGTCGGAGCCCGGAAGAAATGGGCTCCCTCTTACTCGTTTGACCAAGAAACAAAGCCCAGGCAATTGACAAGACTGGCGACATCGTGTGGAAGCTGTAGGAATTGCAATCTAAGCCCCATGTAATTTGGTTTCCATTCAACAATACATGCAAGTGGCGCATTGATATATTTTCCAGTTTTCAGTGATCAGATTTTCTTGCGCTTTTCGATGAAACGCACGTTCTGTTATATTCACAGCCGTGATTTAACCAGTTTTAGAAACGTCAGAGTGTTTTCTATCCACACATACTAATCATATGCATATACTATATTCCTGGCATGAGTAGCAGGACGCTGAAATGTTGCGCGATTTTTAACAGAATGTTCGAAAAAGTAGGGGGTAAGCTTAACAGCATACAGTAGCAAAGAGAACAGTCTATGAATAGGGTGGCTGTAGTCTTTGGCAATAACACCAAATGTTGGTGACTGTAGAATTCCACTCTCCATTTTCTCCCTGAAGGCTGCATAAATTGGGTGTATTGGCAGCCTAAAAACAATGCTGCATGTATTTGCTTCCGGGAAGATCCTGGCAGCCTCATTCTCTTGTTTGTGTAAGAACTGTAGCAGTGGCTCCACTGGCAATCCCAGCCTAGGAATTCTGAAATGAATCATCCGGGTTTAAAGGGTAGGCGTTCCCCTCTCAAAAAAAGAAGGGAAGGGTGGGACATTAAAGTCCATAAGTAAAACTTATTAAAGAACACTACACTCTAAGTGTAAGTAGTTTGTGATTTAATTTACTGTAGCTATTACGTTCCTAGGGGGCCCATGGAAGAATAAGGCTATAAAATGCTGTCCCACAGTTGAGAGTGATTAGGTGATATATTTTACTGACGTGGGCCGTGTTACTTCAATGATCATGGTTTTGCATCTAACCTTCCACCTCCAGCTGCCAGTCCCTCCAGAAACATATGACTCTGCTCTCTATTGCTCTTTGATTGGTACCAGGTGGGGAGCGCGCTGCTTTGAAGAGAGAAGCTATGTCTTTGGCCAAAAGAAGCTTCTCAGCGTAGATAAAAACCTCTCTGAAGAGGCTTGAGTCTCTATTCATGTAAGGCAGGAGACCTAGACACTCCAGACCCCCTTTGAATCTATAAAGCAAAACAAGTCAATGAATTTGCCTTGAAGAATTTAACTCAGCTTATGAGATTCCTTAGATATCTGGAAACTCACTGCTCAAGAGCATCCCGTAGACTGCTTTCTAAGTAGAACTTTGTGGCTGACTCCACCAGGGAATCCCTCTCCTCCAAGTTGCAAGAAAGTTGCATGAAAGCCATTTTTGCCAATCAGGTCCCTAAAATATTGCAGAGGAATGGATGGCGCTCATTAGCGGCCGGAGATATTCTCTTGAGGGAGCTCCCTCATCAGCTGCCCCTTTTCCATCAGCATCCCTACAAACCACGTCTATTTTTGACTTCGGATTAAAGCGGACTCCCTTAAAGCTTCTCATTGCACAATCATAAACGTTGCCCCTCATCACGTTAATTTGGTTGGCATCAGGGGCAAAAGCAGAGTCAACCTTGCTACTCATTAACTTCAGTAGTGTTTGGAGGTCAACACACAAAAAAAATACATTCAGAATAATAAAGCTCAGATACTTCCCACAATTCACCTGCAATAACAAGACATTTAATTATTCTCATTGTTATCATTGACAACATCAACAGACGAGAGTGGACTCCATGGAGGGGAGGCCACAAATTGTGGTGAAGGTGGATGATAAGCCTCGGGGAATGGTGGAGGGGAGGCCACAGGAAGTGGTATAGGTGGAGGGGAGGCACAAGAAGTGGTGCAGAAGATGGGGGGGGGGGCACAGTAATAGGTGCTGCCACGAGTGTAGCCTCGTTTGTAGACGTAGGCTGTAAGAGGTCATGTCAAGGCTTTCTGAAAATGATTTCCAGAAAGAAAATGTAGCCTCATGCATCACTCACCATAGGATGTAATCAATGTGTAGGTCAAGAAGACATTTTAAGGATGCGTGTAGCTCTATTTTTTGGAAATCATATTTTCACGATGTATTGCATTCAACAAGCAGACAGTGTTTTCTCCTCCATGGTCCGTCCTAACTCTGGAGGGAACAACATATCTGGAGACAGCACTCATGAAGCAATCCATTACAGTTCTGCTGCGATTGTTGCAGAAGGCAAAATATTATATCAACATCCAAAATGTGGAACCATGTTAATGAACAATCTACCGTGGATCACAACTATAAGTACTTCCGTTAGCCCTCTAATGGCTCCAACAAGGGTGTGTTCTAAAACAATTATCCACATAAGTGACACATGGTATCAAGGGCCATTGCTTGCTAAACTGAACTGTTAGTTGTTGATGAACCAGTGATGTAGATAATTGTGTCTATCACAAAGATATATCTACCTTATCAGTTTGTGGTTTCCATCAAGGTGCCATAACGAGCTTGGTCCAGCAACACGGTATGACCTTCTCTGCAGCCCCTGCGACATGGCTCTGAGGACAGTCACCCTCGGGTTAACGCGAAGCATGCTGTCCCTCACTCTGCGTCTGTGCACCCGGATTCCCAATGCCCTTAGCTGTGCTCGAACAGCCTCCGGACAGATTTTTCCCAGTGTAACCATTGACAGTAGTGATGGGTGGGGCATAATGATTAAATGAATTCAAATGAATTAGTGAAACTGTTGAAAATAGTATATGGCATATTAAATATATTACGCTATTGTTATCATATAGGATCATAATGGAATATTTTATATCATATTAGCATCAACATACATTATTGTTTCATTCAATTTCACATAATAATTCCGTATTTCATTTCATTTCATTTTTGTTACATATAACCTTTTGGTTCAACCTTAATATATAATGAGCATCATCAACAGGGGGAACGCTAATGAGTGTACGCTAATAAACTATAAAAACAATTCATAAGACTTGTTCATAAAGGAAACATTTGTTCATAAGAAGGGCCTGAGATCAAAGTCAATATTCAGACCACTAGGGGTCAATGTTTTTAGAGAGGATATCCAGTAAGCCTCCCTTTGTAGTAGTAGGATCTCGATGTTACCTCCTCTCCTTGGTAGAGCAACATGCTCAATGCCTGTGTATTTGAGGGAGGAGATGGGATGGTTAGCTTCAACAAAGTGAGCTGCTACTGGATACTCAATGTTCTTACACCTGATTGAGCTGCGGTGTTCAGCTATGCGTTGCTTTAATTGTCTTTTTGTTTGTCCTACGTAGGCTTTTCCACACGAACAGGTGATGAGGTAGATTACTCCCTTTGTCTTGCATGAGATGATACCCCTAATAGGGATCTTTCGACCTGTATGTGGGTGTCTGAAGAAAGACGTTTTTATAGTGCTATTGCATTGTGCGCATGAGACACATTTGTAGTTCCCATTTTAGATAGGTGTCAGGAGTGTCTGAGTGGGCTCAGGGGGCATGTCGGATCTCACCAAACTATCTCCAATATTGTGACCACGCTTAAAGACCACCAGCGGGGAGGTTCCTTGAAGAGGTGTGCGATTTATTTTTTTTCTGATTGCAGAATATGTCGGTGCTTTTTCAGGATTGCTATCATTTTCTCCGAAGCCGTAGTGTACTTAGTGCAAAAGGACAGTTGCGTTGTTTTTCTTCTTTGGTTGATTTTTTTGTAATTCCTCTCTTGGTTTTTGAGATATTTTCATCATTACAGCATAAAGAGTTTTGTCCTTGTAGCCTCTCATTTTGAATTTCTGTCATTTGTTTAGCATTGATGTCAAAGTCTGACTGGTGGCCACAGATTCTTTTAGCCCTGAATAACTGGCTATATGGTAGACCATTCTTGAGGGGAAGGGGAGGGATACTATCCGCACATAGCATGGTGTTGCGATCTGTGGGCTTTGTATATAAGTCTGTGAGTAATGCATCATTCTCTTTGATAATCCATAAGTCCAGGTAGTTTATTTTTTCCTCATCAGCCTACATGGTGAATTTGAGGTATTCGGCGCTCTCGTTTAGTAGAGTTTAGAATTCATTTAGCTCCTTCCCAGAGCACAACTTCCTTCCCAGAGCACAAAGACATCATCTATGTATCTCTCCCATAGAAGTATTTTAGAAAGTAAGAGGTGTGTCTGTTTTATAAAGGAATGCTTCTTCAAATTGTCCCACATATAGGTTTGTATAGTTGGGGGGAAAACGGGAGCCAATGGCTACACCCCGAATTTGAAGGAAAAAGTCTGACTCAAAGACAAAGTAGTTATAGGCTAATACCAGTTCAGTAAGTTGTAAGATGCAATCAATGAATGGAGCAAGGGTCTTTCTGCTGAAGGAAGTGTTGCAGCGCCTGCAAGCCTCCAGTGTGTGGGATGTTAGTGTACAAGCTCTCCACATCAAAAGTGGCCAGCAGGCAGGGTACCCTCTGGTATATCATTCCTAAGCCCCCTATCAATGAGATCATGTGACTAGTGTCTTTGACATAAGATGGGAGATTCTCAACTATCGGTTTAATGTGGTAATCCGAAATGTTAGAAATGTGGGATGTCACAGAGTCGATTGCTGCTACAATGGGTCTCCCTGGAGGAGGAGACACAGGGTCTACCTGGAGGAGGATAATTTAGCAACTGTATAGAAAGTTGGTATCTTCGGAAATTTCACACATAGAAATCTTTTTTTGTGATTTGTCCTGATTCCAAACAGCTTTCCACTGTGGATGAGATGCTATGCTGGAATTCCAGGGTTGGGTCACAATTCAGTTTGCGATCGAAGTCACCTTTAGATAGTTGTCGGCGACATTCATTCACATAGTCACATTTGTTTTGTATACAAATTCATCCTCCTTTGTCACTTTTTTAAAATGATAATCGAAGGATCTGACTTTAAGTCTTTAAGAGCCATTCTCTCATCTCTACTCAGGTTATCATAGGATTTGTGTTTCTGTTTGTCTTTCAGTAAGTCACCTACATCATTTTCAACAATCCTACAGATGGTTTCTATGGACCCATTACGTTTGGAGGGGGATGTACAAAATAACTTTTTGCTCTAAATGCTGTTCTCTCAGAGTTCTCAGGTACCTCAGCTGGGTTAATGGCTCCATCTCCTCCTTGACTCACGGTAGGACAGGTAAGTCTATTGATTAGCGTGTATACACATCTCACGGAGGATGACATTTCAAGTGGAGTCATGTAAATTTCACTCACGCAATCTCAGATTACGGGAAAAACTTGAATAGATCTATCTGGACCTCAACGTCATTAATGTATGCAGTGGGTACACATGTTAATAACCCCTTATTGAAAACACTGAGGTGAGCGGATGTCAGGGTCTTACTTGATAAGTTGAAGACATTTTATCGCCAGTGATGGGCAACAGATCCTTCCACTGGAAACTAGCTGATAAACTTTATGATTCAGTAACCACAATGTTCAACGTTCATACTCTGCTTGCAGTGGAAAAAGCACAGAAACAACCATTTTCAAAGACAAAACCGTTACCTCGTGAAGGTTCACACTCTGCTTGCAGTGGAAAATGAAGTTCCTTCAAACTGTGAAATCCGGTTGAAAGGAGGAGCTAGGGAAATTGACAAGTAAAACTAGCATATTAAAGAATGCGTTAAAATTAGCATGAGTAGGTGCATATATAGCAGCTGTAGGCATTCATTTGACGTGTGCAGGACCGCTTGAAGCCGTTTATTTAGCACGTTGGACCGCCTGCAAGCACATTTGCACACGCTCGAGGGGGGAGCCTCCTCCAGCAACTGACTGGTTACAGTGGCCGAGCCTTTCTCCAATGTGTCATTCTCCTAAACACCTTCAGGACTCTGTCCCCTGGCTGCTCCTTGCCTGCCACTGATGGGGTGACCACACAGGGTGGCTGGACCTGCCTTGGGCTCGGGTTAAGGCCGGGTCAGGAATCAGAGGTGGTAGATCTGTGGAGTCCAGCAGCAGCAGGGTCAGAACTGGTGCTGGGTCGGGAGGAGTACCCTAGAAATTTTTTTTGAACGCCTGTTCTGGGACCCAGTACTGTGGCAGGATCAAGATAGTATTGGCCCTTGGGAGATGGTGTGATTTGTGGACTCGGGGCTGCAGCTTGGTCCATCGATGTGCCGGGTCAGGCCTGTATGATTCTTTGGGTGTAGCAGCAAGCAGGTCAGCTCTACACTGGCACCTGCGGGATAGATAGATTGGCACCGCTGAGTGACTCCAGTGATGGCAGATGCCGGGTGGACTGGATGGCCGACAACTGCTGGGTCAGCTGGGGTTCTAGTAAAGAGGCCCGTGGCTCCTGGCTGGGCGGGGGTGCTGACTGAGACTCTGGCTGGATTGCCATCCTATCCATTAGCTGAGGTGCTGGCTCGGACACGGATGGGCACCAGACTAGCTCCAGGCCAGGGGTTTGCTGGTCCAGCTCGGGTGGCGACTGCACTGCTAGTAGTCCTGCGCCACAGGCTGGCAGTAGAACTGCAGGGTGACCGGTGGAGCCGGGTGTGAGGGAAGAGTTTCCTGTGTAGCCATTTAGAGCCCTGGTAGCAGAGTCTCTCTGCGAGCTGGAGGAGGAGCTGCTGCATCAGCCAAGCGATGTCTGAGGCCAGCAATCTGCCACATGAAGCAGAGGGGCCGTAAAATCCAAGCTTTGGAAGGCCTGTGGACTCCTAAGGCTCCAGAAAGGGGACATATTCCAGTCTGTAGTTGTCTGTATACCCCGGGGCCGTCCTCCTCTGGGCTGCAGGCGGGATGTATGGCAATTAACCTGTGTGCTATTCTCTGGAGGCAGCCACAGTTGTGCTAGCAAAGTGACAAATCAGTCTCGAAGGACCATAAAAGAGTTGGGCTGCTCTCCAGTTGGGTTGGTCTGTATCTAACTGACATTTCCCGGTCATAAGAATAAGGCAACCTCACAAGAGAGCTACACATAGGGAACTTTATTTTCAGAGGACAAATGAGGTGAATGTGGTTCTGTCAGGTGTCGGGCCCCCTAGAAACCACCTGACCCTGGCAACCTATCAGTAGCTAGGTCACAGACGTCACTGGGTAGTTTGGGGAGTCAGTTTATGATCCTTCAGTCTTTCTGGCATTGTTGGGAGATGTGTGGCGTGAGGTGTGAGATGAGATTACAGAGGAACAGGACCACATATACAATCTATCTAACCATATCAACCTATTTTGCACTGTGTCCTGATACAGCCCAACGTTGACCTGTATGTATGGTTGTAATCCAGCGCTGACTTCGAAGTGTCCGTCACTGATAACATCCCTTCTGTGGGTTGGAACCCCGCAGTCTGCTCAGCTCTGATTGGCGACTCGTGGTGCTGGATCATCCCTTGTTCTCACGTCCATCTGCAGTGACATGGAGCAGGACCAATATTCCCCTGTGTTATCACCACACCCCCACCACCGCACTTCTCCCCCGCATCTGATCCTTTACTTTCTTTCCTCCGTTGAATGCTAAAACAAAAAGCCAAACAAACACACAGAGGCAGACATTTTGTCTCCTCCGTCTCTCCCTTTTTCTCTCAGGTTGGTGTCAGTTAACTGGGTCCATATAATGCTTCAATATGCTTCAATCTGGCAAATGGCTGTCAAGTTGAAAGGAACATCCGTGACTTGGTACCTTTGAGATCAGTGGAAGCTGATGGGTGGAGCTATAGGAGGACACACTCATTGTAATGGCTAGAATGAAAAAATGGAACGGTATCACACATTTATAAACCACATGTTTGACTCTCTTCCATTTATTCCATATTAATGTCCTCCTATAGCTCCTCCCACCAGCCATGAGAAGGCTGGTATCCTCTCATTTAATCATCATTTGGCATTTTGGGAAGACATATGGAGGTGTGCCTATTAGTAAATCTGGACTCATAGCTCCTAATTTTACTGTAATTAAGTCACAGCAGATTTCTGGCTCGTACTGTGGAACTAGATGAAACCACCTTAATTCTGTAAAGGGATTCATTGATGTCCCAGCTGCCTGACAGAGATAGTGCAAGAGTGCTTTTTCCTATTCTGTCAGGGTTTCATTTTCTATTAGGTTTCCAACACAATATCTCTCCGGCTCTTTATTTGTTAATTAACATAACCTGTTATGATGTTAATCTGTATTGTACTAAAAAAGTTTTTCATAAAAGTTTACATTTGACCAACTAAATTGTTCAAACTAAAACAATGTAACTAATAATTGCATCTTTATGCTTTGATTAATAAAATAATGATAAAAATACTATTTCAAAATGCTGATGTTTATTTAGTTATGGATCCACAGTGAATTACTATGGGAATAAATATCACTGAATTACATAAATATCCTCCAATCCTCTATATCTAATTATTGGCAGAGAGGAACGTCATATTTTCCGATATACTGTAGACCTTCCGTAGGCGACATGAGTCTCACTAGTGTTGAGTAATGTGCTGTTAAAAGTGGTGTAGGTTTTATTTATATAAAGAGCATATTGAAGTTCGAAGCAATAGCCTACAACTATTTTAGCACCGTTTTGGGCTGCTCTGAGACAAGCATTGGGACTGGTCTTGATAAATCAATGAGGTTTTGGGGTATTGGTTAGAATAGAATTAGAAAATTGGGGTGTAGAAATATTATACTCTTAGTGTAACGTTTATTTAACTAGGCAAGTCAGTTAATAAGAACAAATTCCTATTTACAAGCACAGCCTACTCCTTCCTACCTGTCGGGGAATTGAACCCCGGTCTCCTGCAGGCCACTGGATTCTTTAGCTAAATAGCCCAGTACTGTACTCCCGACCGTCATGTTTTACAGCTCCATATTTTCACAAAACTACTTGGAACCAAAAAGTGTTCTACAAAGGGTTATCCTATGGGGACAGCCGAAAAACCCTTTTAGGATCTTGATAGCACCTTTTTTCTAAGGATTTAGAGATGATTTGTGACCATGGTCATATCAGCGCTTCATCCCAATTCGAATTAAAAGCTGCTAGTAACCTCAGCAAACAGAAGGCCATTGTCACATGAGATCTGCTCCAAGACCTGACCATTACCATCAGGTGAGCGGAGACGAGGAGACTTCTAATGGAGTGTTTAAACAAGGCCTTATAAGTAGTCCATGAAATTGTAGATAGAGCGTTGGACTAGTAACCGGAAGGTTGCAAGTTCAAACCCCCGAGCTGACAAGGTACAAATCTGTCGTTCTGCCCCCGAACAGGCAGTTAACCCACTGTTCCTAGGCCGTCATTGAAAATAAGAATTTGTTCTTAACTGACTTGCCTGGTTGAATAAAGGTAAAATTATAGAGTTGAAGTCGGAAGTATACATACACTTAGGTTAAATAAAGGTAAAAAAAACGGCAGACCTGGGTTGAAACATTATTTGAAATCTTTCAAATACTGAGCGTTTGCTCTAGCCTGCTTGGAATACCAGATGGGTGGGGTTTGTAGTTTTGGGACTTAATGGTCCATTGAGCCAGACAAGCTCAATCAAGCACATAACAAGTTACTTAAAATAATCATATACATGTTGCACCCAAGTATGTTATCAGGAGGTATCCAGACTTTAACAAGTTGATGATGAACCAGGTAGTATGAAGAGATATTTATCACTTGGAGGAAGGGATCCAAATCTAATTACACATCTAATCTAATGTATGTCACTCACTGCCCTGCATATTGAGAGCTTGCAGTCAGGAATCAAAAGATGCATCATGTTTTATATTGGCATCACGAATGCAAGTTTGAATGATCGGCATGTGTCAAATAAGTGTGTCTGAAGCTGTAAAGTCTTGATGTTTAACATGCCTATGGCATACAACATAATAATTAAACAGCCACCACTAACATTGAGTGGCTGCTGCCAACACACTGACTCAACTCCAGCCACTTTAATAATGGGAATTGATGGGAAATGATGTAAAATATATCACTAGACACTTTAAACAATGCTACCTAATATAATGTTTACATAGCCTACATCATTCATCTCATATGCATACGTATATACTGTACTCTATATCATCTACTGCATCCTTACGTAATGCATGTATCACTAGCCACTTTAACTATGCCACTTTGTTTACATACTCATCTCATATGTATATACTGCACTCAATACCATCTACTGTATCTTGCCTATGCCGCTCTGTACCATCACTCACTCATATATCTTTACGTACATATTCTTATCCCCTCACACTTGTGTCTATAAGGTAGTAGTTTTGGAATTGTTAGCTAGATTACTCGTTGGTTATTACTGCATTGTCGGAACTAGAAGCACAAGCATTTCGCTACACTCGCATTAACATCTGCTAACCATGTGTATGTGACAAATGACATTTGATTTGATTTTATTTGCTTTGATTTGATCATTTATAGACAAGGTGTTGTTCATTGTTAATTAATGGTGTACATTTGGATGCTATGCCTGTAAGGGGAGAGAGATGTTGATGCGCTTCACATGATCATATACCCTAAGGTGATTGAGGGTCCAGTTAGGGCATTGCATTATTGGATGTTACAGTACATTTCATGGTCTAGTAGAGGTATTGAAGTAAAGGCAGAACATGATTCTTCTTGGAAAAGGAGGAGGAAAGGAGGTTGTTATGATAAAGCAGGAGGATTGCCACTCAGAGTATAAATAATGTTAATTTTCTTTGCTTAAAGAGAATGTCAGAGGTGGAATGTAGAATGTGTATGGGGAGTCTCATCGTGTATGCATATCTACCCCTGATAAAGCTCAGATTGCACCCAGCTCCCTCCCTCTGATGTGGAGTTTATGGAGATTATGACTGTGGCAGGAGTGCGGGTGGCACCGTTTTGGTGGGAAAATCAGAACTTCTAATTTAGACCAGATCAAAGAGTGACGCACGACGCAAGAGGAAATGGAGAAATGTGTGGAGATGCAGAGAGAGTGGGCGGGGTTCACTCTGTTACATCATCAGGCTAAACCTCCCTGCTCCAACATCACTGACTTCTCTCCTCCTTAGGCCTTCACCACCTCTTTCAACTCTTTTTCCGGTGCTGTAGAGAGTTGAGGTTGTGTCCAGAAAAGGGATGCATCGCTAGCACTACCTACCCACTGTCCTTTTCCCACCCCGATACTGTCATTGCAGGAATTCCAGATTAGAATATTAAGTCGTCCAGACAGGTTGTTCATCAAACTGATGCACAATGTGTCTATTCTGTTTCTTGGCAGGGTATGAAAGGAGTGTTACCACTTGAAATCCATCTTCCTAGCCAAGTTAACTCAGCCGTTAGCAGACAGGCAGGGGTCGGCTGATCTCACCACCTCACTGTAATAGAAAATACATATTCAAAGAAAAAGGATGGCAGTGAAATAGTATATCCAGCATCCCGACTTAGTGCATAGTGTTTAACTAGTTTGATCTTTTATTTCCTTCAAACCCTGATTCTCGTATGCTCCAAAAAAACGTGTTGGTTGAATTTACTGTGAGACGCAGCTTTTCTAAATGTAAACTCTATTCAAAACTGTTTCTGAACAGTTGCATTTGAACCACTCTCTTCTCTTCTTTTAAATCAAGTTAACAGAACAGTAACCTCTTGTAAACTGCCAAATCAGTTCTCCCCATTCAAACAGTCAGGACATCCCAGAAAGGAGAAACGAGGAGGAGGCAGGTTTCTCGGGGAGACTTCTCAGTTCTAGGATGTCGATGTATTGATGAACCTTAAAGCAACTCCAAGGGTAAAATCCCATCCGAGGGAATTGACAGAGGAAGAGTGAGGGAGGAGAGAGAGCGATGGAAGGCTTTATATTTGTCTCCTCTCCTCTCCTCTCGCAGGCCATCCTCATAAACGGCGCACGAATAATAAATACAGAGCCAACATAAACCCAGTCTTCTTCTGTTGCACCAAATGATGGATCGCTTTGACTGGTGCGTGACCTTCCCTCAGACAATGTTGCTGTGTGATGTCATCACCTTTCTGTGAGAAGATGCTAACAATGCTAGATGGTAACAAACAAAACAAAGAGATAGATTGGCCCACAGTTCCTATTGTTGTCTGTACTTACATGATTTATACATACAGTATATACATTCACATTGTTGTATGTGTCTATGGTGTGTACGCTATGTTTTATTTATTTTTTATTATTTATAGAAGTGTAACCCTTTCCTGCAAATGATAGTCTCTCAAATATGTTCTATCATCACGACCATCATGTCATTGATTTTAACACATCCCCATAATATATGCAAATAGAACAGATACCGTGAAGTTGATTAAAAAATGCACTCAGTGCCATGCCTGAAGAGGGTAATTTTCAACCTCATAGCGTAAATGTTGACACTGATGTCACACAGGATGTGTTTCAAAAACCATTTTCCAGAGCTTCTGATGTATCGTAATTACAACTAATGAGATGCATATCCTTCAGATATATATGGGCTGTGATGTTTTTTCTTGAAAATGATCCACTCCACAAGGGCCAGGTCACAGGCTAAAAATGTTATATAATTGTTTCTATGGCCCTGTTGTAGGGCAGCACCATATAATGAGCTAAATATATATATTTTATCTCGACTTTCTGCAACTAGGAAACAAATTCCTGTTTTGAATCGGTTTGAGGCAGTTTCAGACCCAAGTTAAGCGTGCATAAATGGAACATAATTCCCGTTTTTTATTTCTCTCTACGCAATTCTGACCTTCAATTTATAGTTTTGATATAAGCACTTCTCAGTATTTTTTACATTTATTTTTTATTTTATTTCACCTTTGTTTAACCAGGTAGGCTGGTTGAGATCAAGTTCTCAATTACAACTGTGACCTGGCCAAGAAAAAGCAAAGCAGGATAAAGCAAAGCAGTGCGACACAAACAACAACACAGAGTTACACAAGGAATAAACAAGCATACAGTCAATAACACAATAGAAAAAAAAGAAAGTCTATATACAGTGTGTGCAAATGGGGTGAGGAGGTAAGGCAATAAATAGGCCAAAGTAGCAAGTAATTATAATTTAGCAAATTAACATTGGAGAGATAGATGTGCAGATGATGATGTGTAAGTAGAAATACTGGTGTGCAAAAGAGCAGAAAATTAAATAAAAACAATATGGGGATGAGGTAGGTAGATTGAAAGGGCTATTTACAGATGGGCTATGTACAGCTGCAGCGATTGGTTAGCTGCTCGGATAGTTGATGTTTAAAGCTAGTGAGGGAACTAAAGCCTCCAGCTTCAGCGATTTTTGCAGTTCGTTCCAGTCACTGGCAGCAAAGAAGTGTAGTTTTACTTGTATTTAAGATTGGAGGCCACAGTAGGAGAGTTGTATGGCATTGAAGCTTGCCTGGAGGGTTGTTAACAGCTGGAGGCAGGGCTTTCTTCTATAGGCCCAGGAGTGGGAAGGTGAACGGAAAGGCTCTGGAGCAACGAACCGCCCTTGCTGTCTCTGCCTAGCTGGTTCCCCTCTTTCCAATGGGATTCTCTGCCTCTAACCCTATTACAGGGGCTGAGTCACTGGCTTACTGGGGCTCTTTCATACCGTCCCTAGGAGGGGTGCGTCACTTGAGTGGGTTGAGTCACTGATGTGATCTTCCTGTCTGGGTTGGCGCCCCCCCTTGGGTTGTGCCGTGGTGGAGATCTTTGTGGGCTATACTCGGCCTTGTCTCAGGATGGTAAGTTGGTGGTTGAAGATATCCCTCTAGTGTTGTGGGGGCTGTGCTTTGGCAAAGTGGGTGGGGTTATATCCTTCCTGTTTAGCCCTGTCCTGGGGTGTCCTCGGATGGGGCCACAATGTCTCCTGACCCCTCCTGTCTCAGCCTCCAGTATTTATGCTGCAGTAGTTTATGTGTCGGGGGGCTAGGGTCAGTTTGTTATATCTGGAGTACTTCTCCTGTCCTATTCGGTGTCCTGTGTGAATTTAAGTGTTCTCTCTCTAATTCTCTCTTTCTCTCTCTCGGAGGACCATGCCTCAGGACTACCTGACATGATGACTCCTTGCTGTCCCCAGTCCACCTGGCCGTGCTGCTGCTCCAGTTTCAACTGTTCTGCCTTTGTTATTATTGGACCATGCTGGTCACTTATGAACATTTGCAAATCTTGGCCATGTTCTGTTATAATCTCCACCGGGCACAGCCAAAAGAGGACTGGTCACCCCACATAGCCTGGTTCCTCTCTAGGATTCTTCCTAGGTTTTGGCCTTTCTAGGCCAAAACCTTTTCCTAGCCACCGTGCTTCTACACCTGCATTGCTTGCTGTTTGGGGTTTTAGGCTGGGTTTCTGTACAGCACTTTGAGATATCAGCTGATGTACGAAGGGCTATATAAATACATTTGATTTGATTTGATTTGCTAAAAGCGGCTGGAGTCTGTGCCGAAGGTAAAGGGCGCTTGCAGTCGCTGACTAAATAGCTGGATAGCTTCTGATGGAGATTCTGGCTGAAAGGTCTAAAAATAGAGGATCCATATCAAATTGGGTGAGGCAGGTTAAAGGAAGGTAAAATAAATTGAAATATATACAAAAAAAGACGAACAATTGGTACCAATTTGTTGATATTCAGACTTACCTTATGCAGGTGCATAACGGGCTTTGCAGGTGTGGCTCCCTTCCACACACTGAATAAATGTTATTAAAATGCTGAAAACCTTCCCACTTACTGGCTAACAGATTTTCTCAAGTATTTTTCATTCAATAGGGTTTTCAGTATATTTATCAAAAGCCATCCCTTTAAATATGGTGTACCTTTAATTAGAATTGTCTTGACATCTTTGAAAAAGGTGCATTCGAAAAGTATTCAGACCCCTTCCCTTTTTATACATTTTGTTACGTTACAGCCTTATGCTAAAATTGATTACAGTTTTTGTTTTCCTCATCAATATACACACAGTTTCCCCATAATGACAAAGAGAAAACTGTTTTTTAGACATTTTTGCTAATTTATTACAAAAAAAACGTATTTACAAAAGTTTTCAGACCCTTTTTTTAGACTTGAAATTGAGCTCAGGTGCAACCTCTTTCCATTGATCATCCTTGAGATTTTTCTACAACTTGATTGGAGACCACCTTTGGTCAATTCAATTGATTGGAAAAGCACACACCTGTCTCAAGTCCCACAGTTGACAGTGCATGTCAGAGCAAAAACCAAGCCATGAAGGAATTGTCCACAGAGCTCCGAGACCGGATTGTGTCGAGGCATAGATCTGGGGAAGGGTAGTAAAAACATTTCTGCAGCGTTGAAGGTCCCAAAGAACACATTGGCCTCCGTCATTCTTAAATGGAAGAAGTTTGTAAACACCAAAACTCTTCCTAAATTTGGCCAACCTGCCAAACTGAGCAATTGGGGGAGAAGGGTGTTTGTCAGGGAGGTGACCAAGAACCCGATGGTCACTCTGACAGAGCTCTAAAGTTCCTCTATGGAGACGGAAGAACCTTCCAGAAGGACAACCATCTCTGCAGCACTCCACCAATCAGGCCTTTATGATAGAGTGGCCAGATGGATGCCACTCCTCAGTAAAAGGCACATGACTGCCCGCTTGGTTTGCCAAAAGACACCTAAACGTCTTTCAGACCATGAGAAACAAGATTCTCTGGTCTGATGAAAACAAGATTGAACTCTTTGGCGCTGAATGCCAAGCGTTATGTCTGGAGGAAACTTGGCACCATCTCTATGGTGGAACAAGGTGATGGCAGCATTACATTTGCAAAAATGTAGTTTTTTTTTTACTGTTTTTGCTTTGTCATTATGTGGTATAATATATGGATTGATGAGTGGGGAAAAAACGATTTAATTAATTTTAGAATAAGTCTGTAACGTAACAAAATGTGGAAGAAGTCAAGTTGGTCTGAATACCTTCTGAATTCACTTTACTAGAATGTATATCGAGAGAATGGGTTCAGAATAAGGATCAATGAAAGAATACCATCTACATACATGCATATTCATTTCCTTTTCAACACCAATTAGTAGATACAAAAATACTCTGATCTTTAATATTACTTTTAGTTAGTTTTGTAATCAAAGATAATAGTTTCAGTATAGTTTTAATTGTTCAAATGTTTTTTATTTTTTTTTATTTCAGTTTACCAAATCGTTTTTCAAATGTTTGTTTTTATTTTAGTTTCAAGTTTTTGTTTGCTATAATAACCTTGGTGATGTGACCATGTAATTAATGTTCAGCTCGCACTGATGTAACAAAGTAAAACATTTACCTGCACAGCCAATTCAAAAGGTCGCAATCAAAGTCAAAAGTAGTGGCAGATTGTATGTACCTGAGTGTTTATGTTGGGATGATGTGCATTCAGATGTGCTTGAAGTTGTTTTCATTGATTAAATTAACACTGCATGGAGGAAAGCTGAAAATCATGAATATGATAATTTTATTTATGGGAATAAATCATGGTTAACACTCTCATACCCACATGTAAACATACTACACTCTACTGATATGCTAATATTTAATTTGCATTTATTCTGTCCATTCCCTTCTCCCATATCCCAATTTGTGCCACCCATGAGTCTTAAACCTACATGCCAAGTATAGAGCAATATTGTGTTCTCTATAGCTTATACACCAAGAGCTCTGACCTGCCTCACTGTGACCCTGAACCCTGGACCAGATTCTCCTCGCTGCCGGAGTCCTCTGTCAAAGCCAATTGACATATCTCAAATCTCTTCCACCCCTCACATTCTCTGCCTCATCCAGCTGAAATGGAAGGCACCAAGAGAGTACATACGGTACAGCTCTGAGGAAACAAAAATAGAAGAACCAGCAACAACTCCAAATAAGAACATTACTGGCTTTAGAAAAAGAAAACCACTGGGTAAGATTTTTATCAAGAACTAAACACAGATCCAAACCCCAAAACCTTCTGGCAAAAAGTTAACATGTTAAACGGCAACACATACCACTCAAAAGTAACAGTGCTGAAACACGATGGGAAGTGCATTTATAAGACAAGAAAGACAAACAAAAACCGTTGACCTCACTCTCTATGGGCAGACACTTGAGACCACTCCCATAGCCAAGTTCCTGGATGTCACACAGAACTGGCAGGGAACTGGCAGGGAACTGGCAGGCCTGTTCTGGGGTGGAAGTTCGTCATCAGGTCGGCTGAAAATCCACCTTTGAAACCGATGATTCAAGAGGAACGACACTCTCTGTGCTTTAAAATATTTGTTTTTTTATCTGAGCATAACATTTTACGTGGCTTTAACAAACTTTTAACAAGTTAACACATTATCACGTTATTGTGTTATTACCATGTCATAACCTTTCCCACTTTTAAATAGCTGCTTATAGTCCCGCTGGTATTTTGACCCACTTATAGAGGACCACAAAGGCTGCCAGATACCCTGCATGCTAAAGAGCACGTTTCCATCCCCTAATATTATGAACAATTATATAACGATATTAAACCTCTCCCCCAACCCAAACCCTTACCATAAACTGGGTCCGTTTACTGTTCCCTACCCTCCAAACCCTTAACCTAAACTGGGTTCATATCCCCGACCCAACCCTTCTTTCTTTTTCTTACTTTTTTTCGTTAGGCTACATTTAATTATCCAATAAAGTTTGTTTTCACTGAAATCAAGTTGCAGAAGACAAAAGGAGAACTCCAACCCCCATCCCCCTTGTCCCTTGCCAAACCTCATCCTCGACGGGGCAGACACACTGTGAAGAGGGGTAGAAAATGGCAGGAAGCTCTGAGCTATCCCTGCAAGGCCCAAGTCCCTTTACTTACAAACTTACTTACCTACTTACTTACAGCTTATAGAAACGAGCAGAAGCTCTGAACTATCTGTTCAGACCCCAGTCATACTTACATGTTATGGATGATCTTCTCTTTTAGTATTTGTCCAGTAGGTTTCCCCAAGGAGAAAGCCCCCACTTATATGTCAAAGATAATTCAACAAAAACACTGTAATGAACTAGAATACCCCCCAGTCACTCCCTGACCTACTACACCATAGAGAAACAAAGGCTCTCTATGGTCAGGGCGTGACAGAACCGAGCTGAGTTGGGCACCGGTGCAGAGGAAGGCTCCGGCCTTGGAGCTGGACTGGACGCCGTGCCTGGACTGGGCACCGGTACAGAGGAAGGCTCCCACCATAAAGCGTGACTGGACGCTGTGACTGGACTGGCCCCCGGCACAGAGGAAGGCTCCTGGCCTGGAGCTGGACTGGACGCCATACCTGGACGCTCCGGACCGTCGACTGTCGCTGGAGATTCCGGACCGTCTACCGTCGCTGGAGGTTCCGGACCGTCCCTGGAGGTTCCGTACCGTCTACCGTCGCTGGAGGTTCCGGACCGTGGACCGTTGCTAGAGGTTCCGGACCGTGGACCGTCGCTGGAGGTTCCGGACCGTGGACCGTCGCTGGAGGTTCCGGACCGTGGACTGTCACTGGAGGTTCCGGACCGTGGACCGTTGCAGGAGATTCCGGGCCGTAGACATCGCAGGAGGTTCCGGACCATGGACCGTAGCAGAAGGTTCCGAACCGTGGACCGTCGTAGGATGTTCCGGACCGAGGACCGTCGCCGGAAGCTCTGGACTGTGGATCGTAGCCCGGAAGCTCTGGACTGGAAGCCGTCGCCGGAAGCTCTGGACTGGAAGCCGTCGCCAGAAGCTCTGGACTGGGGACTGTTGCCGGAAGCTCTGGACTGGGAACCGTCGCCGGAAGATCTGGACTGTGAATATGCACTGGAGGCCTAGTGCGTGGAGCCGGCACATGTGGCACCGGAATGGTGACACGCACTTCAAGGCGAGAGCGTGGAACTGGCACAGGACGTATCGGACTGGGGAGACACACTGGAGGCCAGGTGCATGGAGCCAGCATCAATTGTACCGGTTCGATGACACACTTCACACTGCAAATGCAAGGAGCTGGCACAGGATGTCCTGGGCTGTGAAGGCGCACTGGAGTCCTGGTGCGTATAGCCGGCATCAATTGTACCGGAATGATGACACACTTCCCACGGTGAGTGCGAGGAGCTGGCACAGGACGTACTGGGCTGTGGAGGCGCACTGGAGACCTGGTTCGTAGAGCTTGCACAGGACAAAGTGGGCTGTGGAGACGTACTGGAGACATGGTGTGTGGAGCCGGCACAGATTTTACCAGACTGATAGCACGCTCCTCAGGACGAGTACAGAGAGATGACTCAAGAGGCATTAAACTGATAACACGCTCCTTAGGGCAAATGTTGTGAATTCTTCACCAACTCAACAACTCTCTCCATTCTCTCTCCTCTAATATCTCCATCCACTCACTGACGGTCTCTGTTGGTGGAATATTCTGTCACGTTAGTGTGGAGAGATGGACTAAGGCGCAGTGGATGTTGAGTTCCACATCATTTATTAATAAAGTGAAACTTAGCTAAATCAATAAGCTAACAATGAAACGTGACTACGTGGTGCACATGCACAAAACACAAAATAATATCCCACAAACACAGGTGGGAAAAATGCTACCTAAATATGATCCCCAATTGGGAATCATACAAATCACCAACATAGAAATAATAAACTAGAACCACACATAGAAATAATAAACTAGAATACCCCCAGTCACGCCCTGACCTACTACAACATAGAGAAACAAAGGCTCTCTATGGTCAGGGCGTGACAGTAGTAAACACTACAGTAATGTTCAGAAAAATACTACAGTAAATACTACAGTATACTACAGTACAACATACTTCCTTCTATTTTGCTTTGTCATGATTGCGACAGAGGTACTTTTCCACAAGAAAATCTGGAAATGTTGTCTTTGACAATTTCTTCAGCATTCTTGGTCACATTTTGTAATATTGACAATCGTTCACTTCTTTAGTCACTAACAGATGTGAGCAGGGGACATTTTTGACCCACCACCTGGATTCGGTCCTATGTAGCAACATTTGAAATTGTGTATTTATTAAATATTGGATAAAAGTAGAAACTCAGAGCTAGAAATTGTATATCATACAATGCAGTTGAGGAACAATGGGTTATTAATTCTGCCTCGAACGTTGATAAACTTGTAACCCCACTTCTGATAAAATGGTCCTTGAATGTTATGGTACACCTACTGGAGAGCTCTTTGTCTACACCCATTCAGCATCGTCCACACCCTCTTAAGCCTTAGCCCGCCCCACCCATCTATTTAAGGATTCACATATGAGGCCATGTGCTAAACAGAGTGAGTAAGGTAGTGTAGTAAACAACCAAAGCTTTTAAGACTAAAAATGGTGAAAGTAGTAGCCTACAATAAGGAAAACCTCCAGGTAAAAACACACTTTAGCTAGTCCTTGGCTTATATCCTATGTCATGTTGTTCTGCAGACTATCATCTCTGGTAAACACACACTATATCAAATAAAATCGAAGGTGTAAACGGTACAGTGAAAAGTGTCCAGATAAAAATATTTTACAAATATTTTATAATTATTATATGATGCTTACCCAGACTCACTTGTCTAAATTGAAGGGTCATGTGAAATAAATGCTATAACGACCCCCCAGCCACATCTAGCTAAGTGGAAAGGTCACAATTGTCTAGACATGTACAGATGTTCATGAAATACAATAGATGGCCATAATCACCCCAAGACACACCTGTCTAACTTGATGGCACATGTGGCAAAGTGGAGCATTTTGTGTAGATATGTAGCTAGCTAGCTAGCTAAACAATGAACTGGCATAATTCTAACTCATGCTACTACCGATACAAACTGATCGTCATAGATGTAGTATGAATCTGCAGGTAGTTAAAGTTAACCAACTAGGTGCAATGTTAACTAGCTAACTAACATTAGGCTATAACTGGCAATTCAAATGGATTTCTGATACGAATAATATAACTACACAGATCATACATGTAACGTTACCTAGCGAGACATAAAGCTAACGTTCGCTAGCTAGCGAACAGTATACTTTAACTTGCAATGAAAACGATTCTGACAAAATTAGAAAAGTACAATATAAAAAAATGTAAATAGACTTTTACCCGTGTACATGGATGAAAGCTTCATGGCAGGAAGGAACCATTTAACTCGGTTTTGTTCGTAGCTACATCTTGTATGGCCAGCATTGTGTCAAGTCACTCTGGTTCACTCTGACCGTGGCATGTGCAGAAAGTAGCCCATCAACTTGTTTTCAACTGATCTTTGTCGATAGCGCCTGCTAATTTCAGGGCATCAATGTTGTTGATAAAAGGAGCAACATTTTTGTAGTTCTCGATGGCTAACATATCTTTCAAACCAGATGCTGTAGAAAGGATTATCAACACATACTGAGCAGCTTACATTATAGACAGAAGCATGCTACAGACCAATCCAAACTCATCTCCCACCATGTCCAGCCTATCCATTCTCTCAGCCTATCATGGCTAGGGGGAAGGTTCCTGGCTTATCCCATGACTAAACCAACAAGGCTCGTAATTTAACAATTTTATTAATATTTACAGATGGCATGAAAGTTTGTATGTTCCAGAAGGTATTTCTGCCCAAAAACATATTTTGATTAAAAAAAAAAAAACATTTTTTTTATGTCTCTCCTGTGAAGTAGTGATGTGCGACATATTGCCTAGCTTCCTGGAACAGGTCACATTTTCCTACCAGTTCCTGGTTCTTGATCAGTCTGTCTTTTTAATAATATTCTTCGACGCAGACGGACATTCATATCAACAGAGCCGTGACCCAAACCAGCAGCGCTAGGTCTGAGAAGATGTTAATTGGCTTCTGAGATTCACATCCAATTTTGACTGAGAAGAGAGCGGGGGGGGGGGGGTTCAAATACAATGATTTACAAAGATTTTCCGCTTGCTGAAGTGTTTCTGTTGACAGTGCTCAAAATGCTGCGCTCCCTAAATATTATCTGAATATTTATAGGTACTGTTAGAGCTTTGAATTAAATTAAATACAATAATGTAATATTATCTGTCACTTTATCTGTACCCAGAGGGATGTGGAAAGTGGGGTAAGTCAGTGTTTAAATATGTACATTACTGTAAAAGATTGTCATGTATGTGTCTCTGTGGACAGGGAAACAGTCAACATGTCACTGTTACTCAGTTTCCACTCTTTTCTTTCTCTAGTAGGGTAGGATACCAGCACTCACTCACTCTCAGGTCAGGTTCACAGTGTGCTTGTTTATCTACGGGTGGGTAGCTGTGTCATAACGTCCTGTCTTATTTAATTAAGGTCAGTCTAGGGAAGGTGAGCTGGAAAATGTTCCCGAAGCTGGAGGCGTGCCATGTCAAACTCATATCAGAGTGTCCAACTCTCCCTAGCAGGAGAAAGGGCAGCTCGTGGGTGATGCCGGTCTATTTCCTCATAATCAGTTTTTCAATGACTGCTTAGTAGGGAATAAGGGCAGCTGCCACTCTCTGAACTCCAGAGGATTGACACCAAGGTCTGTGGTTATCTCCCGCTATGGAGCCACAACGGATTCCAGGAGAGCTCTTCACAGTTCCACTTCACAGTTCCATCATTAGAGGAAAGGGAAATAGTAATATCATACATCAGAATCCGGTGATTGCCATGTGATTATCACATCCATAGAGTCTACACTGAGTGCACAAAACACCTTCCTAATATTGATTTGCAACCCTGTTTGCCCTCAGAACAGCCTCAGTTATGTCAAGTTGGCTGTATATCCTTTGGTTGGTGGACCATTCTTGATACACACGGTGCCTCGACTAACCGGTGCCCCCGCACATTGTGTCTGTACCGGTACCCCCTGTACAGTGGGGTAAAAAAGTATTTAGTCAGCCACCAATTTTGCAAGTTCTCCCACTTAAAAAGATGAGAGGCCTGTAATTTAATTTTCATCATAGGTACACTTCAACTATGACAGACAAAATTAGGAAAAAATATCCAGAAAATCACATTGTAGGATTTTTAATGAATTTATTTGCAAATTATGGTGGAAAATAAGTATTTGGTCAGCTACAAACAAGCAAGATTTCTGTCTCTCACAGACCTGTAACTTCTTCTTTAAGAGGCTCCTCTGTCCTCCATTCGTTACCTGTATTAATGACACCTGTTTGAACTTGTTATCAGTATAAAAGACACCTGTCCACAACCTCAAACAGTCACACTCCAAACTCCACTATGGCCAAGACCAAAGAGCTGTCAAAGGACACCAGAAACAAAATTGTAGACCTGCACCAGGCTGGGAAGACTGAATCTGCAATAGGTAAGCAGCTTGGTTTGAAGAAATCAACTGTGGGATCAATTATTAGGAAATGGAAGACATACAAGACCACTGATAATCTCCCTCGATCTAGGGCTCCACGCAAAATCTCACCCCGTGGGGTCAAAATGATCACAAGAACGGTGAGCAAAAATGCCAGAACCACACGAGGGGACCAAGTGAATGACCTGTAGAGAGCTGGTACCAAAGTAACAAAGCCTACCATCAGTAGCATACTACGCCGCCAGGGACTCAAATCCTGCAGTGCCAGACATGTCCCCCTGCTTAAGCCAGTACATGTCCAGGCCCGTCTGAAGTTTGCTAGAGAGCATTTGGATGATCCAGAAGAAGATTGGGAGAATGTCATATGGTCAGATGAAACCAAAACAGAACTTTTTGGTAAAAACTCAGCTCGTCGTGTTTGGAGGACAAAGAATGTTGAGTTGCATCCAAAGAACACCATACCTACTGTGAAGCATGGGGGTGGAAACATCATGCTTTGGGGCTGTTTTTCTGCAAAGGGACCAGAACGACTGATCCGTGTAAAGGAAAGAATGAATGGGGCCATGTATCGTGAGATTTTGAGTGAAAACCTCCTTCCATCAGCAAGGGCATTGAAGATGAAACGTGGCTGGGTCTTTCAGCATGACAATGATCCCAAACACACTGCAAGGGCAACAAAGGAGTGGCTTCGTAAGAAGCATTTCAAGGTCCTGGAGTGGCCTAACCAATCTCCAGATCTCAACCCCATAGAAAATCTTTGGAGGGAGTTGAAAGTCCGTGTTGCCCAGCAACAGCTCCAAAACATCACTGCTCTAGAGGAGATCTGCATGGAGGAATGGGCCAAAATACCAGCAACAGTGTGTGAAAACCTTGTGAAGACTTACAGAAAACTTTTGACCTCTGTCATTGCCAACAAAGGGTATATAACAAAGTATTGAGATAATCTTTTGTTATTGACCAAATACTTAATTCCCACCATAATTTGCAAATAAATTCATAAAAAATCCTACAATGTGATTTTCTGGAGAAACAATAATCTAATTTTGTCTGTCATAGTTTAAGAGTACCTATGATGAAAATTACAGGCCTCTCTCATCTTTTTAAGTGGGAGAACTTGCACAATTGGTGGCTGACTAAATACTTTTTTGCCCCACTGCCTGTTGTTTTATTGATGCTCTTTAATTTACATGTTTTATTTTTACTCATTATTTATTTTACATCAGTAAATTTTTGTAAATATTTGAACACATTTTTTTTCATAACTGCATTGTTGGTTAAGGGCTTGAAAAGTAAGCATTTCACTGAAAACATGTTGTATTTGGCACATGTCACAAATAAAATTGGATTTTGATTTCATTTGAAACTGTTGAACGTGATAAACCCAGCAGCAGTGCAGTTCTGGGCACATTCAAACCGTTGCGCATGGCACCTACTACCATACCTCGTTCAAAGGTTCTTAAATATTTTGTGTTGCCCAGTCACCCTTTGAATGGCACACATACACAATCCATGTCTTACTTGCCTCAAATGTTTAAAATCCGTTCATCCTTCATCTACACTGATTGAAGTGGATTTAACAGTTGACATCTTTTGTACACTCAGTGTATACTAAAACTATGGTAATCACACGGAAGCTAGATAGAAAGTTGGTTTATCTTACATTTCCTCAATACTGTGCTTTAGCGTAAACCTGAACATGACATAAATCAACAGTTAGTATCCACACCAGCTTTTACATTTTTACAAAGCAACAGATTTACACCTTCAATGATTTCTCCCTTGATTTCAAAACAAGGCACAGTCATCTACAGCAGTCTCCATTCTATGTAATATAGTAATACATATCTCCCTGGGGTTTTTCTGTAGTGTCCCAAGGTGAAGGCAACTCCTCACTGTGCAACGAGAGAACTGATTGACAGCCTGGAAGTATAATAATCAACGGTTGTCAGCTTCACCGGCTTTCCTGCAGATCTAGAGGAGATGGAAGGGAAGACAAGGGAGCCAGAACAACTGAAGAGGATTAGAAGGGAGAAAATTCATTCTCTGATCTTTAATGGTGGTGTGTAACAGTGTGTGAAGTAGCTTTGGAGAGCCTCTCCCTTCGGTTCCTCCCTGGGAATCCATTTTGGCTCTATAGCGGGAGATAACCACTGACCACGGTGTCAATCCCATTGGAGGAATAGTCAGAGATGGGCAGCTGCCTTCATTCCGCACTAAGCAGTTGTTGAGATACTGATTATGAGGGAATAGGTCGCCGTCGACCATCAGCTGCCCTTTATCCTGCCAGGGAGAGTCGGACACGCTGAGATGAGTTTGACGTGGCACGCCTCCAGCTCTGGAGAGTTTTTCAGCTCACCTTCCCTCGACACACCATAATTAAATAAAACAGGACGTTATGTATGATACGGCTACAAGCCATCCACCCCCAGGTATGTCATTGTTATGCATACCAGACAGACCTGAGGGAAGTGGAGAGGAAACAATGTGACAGCTAAAGGACTACTAAGTCAGCGACATTATGAACAGCGAAATGATGAATTCTGAAGAAAGATTACACAGACTTGCCAAATATTGAAGCGCTTTTGAATCACAAAGTATGTTATGATATGAAAATGTCTTGTTCCTCCAGAATCGTTGTAATTCTTTGATTGGATTTGAAAATGGTTTTATGAAAGAGCCTCGATTCATTCCTGATCTGTGTGCACGAATGCTGGTAGCATCACTGCGTTACACGAACCTTCCTGACAATGAATCCACTCTGAAACGTAAAAGTATGTTATAATATGACAAAAGGCTTTACTCTTGTGTTTTTAATAAGGAGCCTTTACATAATCATGATGTGTGTGGACGCATGCAGAAGTTATACAGACTTGCCGGACATTGAACCCTTTCTGAATCAGGAAATGTTATAGTACCACAATGTGTTTCGGACCTGTATCTCCAGAATTGTGGACATGGTTTAATTAAGGAGCCTTGATGTGTCCCTGATCTGTGCGGACTGCCACATACTGGGCCTTGTCACAAGTCACATATCAGCAGCCACGATTGGATATTAATCTCAGAAGCCAATTAACATCCTCTAAAACCCTGTGCTGCTGGATGTGGGTCACGGCTCTGATATGAATAACCTACTACTGCACAGAAGGATATTAAAGACAGACCGAACCAGGAAACTGTCTTCTTCTCGTGCATCTGAAGAACTGAGAAATTGACATTATCACCCAGTGTGGGCAAGGACATGGCAGGGGATCTATTGTAGCACTTCAAGTCTCAAGATACCTACTTTGCTGAAGGTCTAAGAAAAGTGACTTGAGAAAGACAGCAAAGGTGATACATTTTGGGAATTAAATAAAAAGACTTTCCAACATTTAAAGGCCGTTAAGACAATATGCAATTTGAATATTATGACGGAACAACATGGATGTGCCTGATAACCAGTCAACCCAACAAACGATTTAAACCCAGTCACTTTATGTCCTGTGAAGCTACAGAAATGTGTTTAGTCCATGCTGCAGAATTAACCGTGGACTAACGGATCCCGCTCTCAAGAAACGGTTTCTAGAATAGTTATTGGTTTAAATGTAGGCTAAATGATGATGGGATGGGACCCTATGACTTGGCAGGCTAGTAAAAGTGTCAATGATACAAAACGGCGCCAATGTTTAGAGCGAGGAGTGCACGTCTGATCCATCGTCTGACGTAACGGACAGAGGAAGAGGGCGGTTTATGTTGGCCGAGCATTTATCATTCATGTGTGGTTGAGAACGGCGAAGCATCTCCTGCCGGGGAGGAGAAACTAATAAAAACACCGCCATCACTCGACCCTCTCTAACTGTCCATCTCTTCTCTCGGAGGGGATTTTACCCTTGGAGTTGCCTTAAGGTTCATCAATACATTGTCTAAGAACTGAGGAGTCTGCCTGAGGAACCTGCTTGATCCTAATTTCCCCGTTCTAGGATGTCCAGGGGAGTGAAACCTGATTGTTTGAATGGGGAGAACTAATTAGGTAGTTAACGAGGGTTAACTAATCCGTGAAGTTAAAATGAGAAGGGAGAGAGGTTCAAAGCAACTGGTCAGAAGCTTTTGGAATTTCTCAATAAATTCAATTAACACATTTTTGGAGATTATGAGAACTAAGGGTTTGAGGGAAATTAAATATAATACTAGTTTCACACTGTGGCCTAAATCTGGAGGCTAGATATGCTATTCCTCTTCCATTCTTTATCTTCACTTTGAATGTGTCTTTTCCATTACACTGAGGTAGTGGGATCATCCAACCCCTGCCTGTCTGCTAACGGCTGAGTTTACTTGGCTGGGAAGATGAGTTTCCAGTGTTAATTCTCCTTTCATACCCTGCCAAGAAACAGAATAGACACGTTGTGCACCCGTTTGATGTAGAACCTGTTTGGACAGCCTATTATTATAATCTGGAATTCCTGCAAGGACAGTGGGTAGGTAGGGCTAGCGATTCATCCCTTTTCTGGATGCAACCTCAACTCTCTACAGCACCGGCAGAAGAGGTGGTGAAGGCCAAAGGGGGAGAGAAGTCAGTGATGCTGGAGCAGGGAGGTTTAGCCTGATGATGTAAGAGAGTGAACCCCGCCCACTCTCTCTGCATCTCCACACCTTTCTCCATTTCCTCTTTTGCCGTGCGTCACTCTTTGATCTGGTCTAAATTAGAAGTTCTGCTTTTCCCACCAAAACGGTGCCACCCGCACTCCTGCCACAGTCATAAACTAACTCCACATCAGAGGTAGGGAGCTGGGCACAGACTGAGTTTTGTCAGAGGGTAGGCTGACACGTGTGTCAGTTTCAGAGAATCTGTGTTGTTTTGGTCCCTGTAGTTTTGGGGAAATTGCAGGATGACTAGGGCCACTTAGACTAATGCAAGAAGAGCTACAAGGGATGTAAACATGTGTAGCGGATTGTGAACCAGCTAGTTAGAACTAGTGTAGCATCATGCTGTCACGTCTGGAGCCGTAAGATAGCCTGATTTTCATGGGCCACTCGTATCGTCTGGGACACAGGGTGCATTGTGGGTGCATAATCATGGAGGGGTCAGTATGGGGAAGGACACCCTCCAACACAAACAAAGTGCACACGAACAACTCCACCATTACCAGTTGGCAGTTGTTTGTTCTTAGCACTAGACATTGAAGGATGGCATCCCTTTTCATCATGTTATACCTCTCTCTCTCTCTCTCGGGAATTTGATGTCCATACACCCTGTATACTATTAGCTCCATTTACTTTGCACTGAGAGGGGAACTTTTATCTACACCAGCACAACCCCTCCCCCCTTTACAAGGAGTCAAGGTTGTTCTGCTTTAGTAGTGCGATAATGCAGATGGACCATGAAATGTGACATCCTCATAATGTTGGAGCTTTAAAAGACCTTAGCATCCCCCAGGGGGTTGACATTATCGTTTCCCATTTGCATATCTCCAAGAAAAAGCGGGGGGAAAATACATATATCTGTCTCTGAGTTCATGGTCCATGTCTTATTCAGCCAAGGAAGAAAAGAGAGATGTCCCTGAACTATATAATCATCTTAGCACACCTCTTCATCTAGAGACGCTCCACCTTGAGCATTCTCTTTGAATATCAATGTCATTCAAAGCCACGTATTTTCTGTACAGCTAATTGAAACACCCTATTCACCGTGACCAGGAAGTGTGAACTGCGGAGAGCCGTGAGGGCCATAATAAATGAAGACCTCTGAAACCTGACAAGTGATTGACATATCAAGGTCAGCTACTGTACCGCTTCGCAAACCTGCAACTCCAAGGTTGTGTCCCGAATGGCACCCTATTCCCTATACAGTGCATTACTGTTGAACAGAGTCCTATGGGCCCTGGACTACAGTAGTGCAAGATATATTGGGAATAGCGTGCCATTTAGTGTGCATCTCCAGACTAAAGATAAAGCTTGGCGGAAAGGAAGGATTCCCACGCCAAAAAAGAAAAGTCACCATTTTCTCCCTTTCTCTCAATTGTCACATCTGGTCGTGGGCAGACCTGAGG
Organism: Oncorhynchus keta; assembly: GCF_023373465.1. Lineage (NCBI taxonomy): Eukaryota > Metazoa > Chordata > Actinopteri > Salmoniformes > Salmonidae > Oncorhynchus > Oncorhynchus keta. The sequence goes on along the minus strand of NC_068449.1, from coordinate 44,476,865 downwards.
GCCTGACTTTATTGTTGCTTATTGTGCTGATGTCACTGTAGTTGTGCTGAAGTTTCCTAGATGCGGTCACTGTTACATGTCACGGCCCCCTTCTCAATTCTCATGACAAACGCACTAGGGGAGAAGAGTCATAAGGGACGTGGGTGAAAGTGTAACAACAGACGGTCCCAGTTTGACGAAGAAATATGGAGGTTCAATATGACATAATGGCCCATAGTTCTGCAAGAGTGCCTCAATTATGTTCATCTTTGGGGAATTTATTTTCTATCCATCTACACAATCCACCCATCAACATCAACATGGAGGATGAGACATATCAGGGGTGAAACTCAGGTAATAAGTGCCTGTCTGATTGTGTTAAAGTGGTCTTTTATTTCATTCAGTCGGTGCCACTGCCTAAGGTGTGTGTGAGCGAACCAGGCCAAATCCTCAAAGAATCTGCTGAGTTAGCTCTTCCCCAAAAGGATCTTTTGTTTGGTTGGGACCTTCGGCTCTATCCTGCCATTAACACTTCTGGGTTTGTGGTGATGATGGTTGAAATTGTTATCACTGCAAATTCCACATCCAATCCCATATACAGTATACACACTCACTCCCTCTCTCACACACACACACACACTCACTCTCTCTCTCTCACACACACACACACACACACACACACACACACACACACACACACACACACACACACACACACACACACACACACACACACACACACACACACACACACACACACTCACATTCACTACATATGCACACATACTACACACGCACGCACGCACACACACACACTCACATTCACTACATATGCACACATTCACACACACCACACGCACGCACGCACACACACACGCACACACACGCACGCATACACGCACACACACACGCACACACACACCGACTCAAGACAGACACACATACAGTACATACACACAGACACTCACACGCACACACTTTTACACTCATCATTGCTGCTGCTACTCTGTTCTTAATTTGACTCAAATGATTATCTATCCTGATGTCTAGTCACTTTACCCTGCCTTCATTTACATATCTACCTCAAATACCTCATACCTCTGCACATTGATCTGGTTCTGGTAATACCTGTATATAGCTGCACATTGATCTGGTACTGGTAATACCTGTATATATCTGCACATTGATCTGGTACTGGTAATACCTGTATATATCTGCACATTGATCTGGTACTGGTAATACCTGTATATATCTGCACATTGATCTGGTACTGGTAATACCTGTATATATCTGCACATTGATCTGGTACATGGTAATACCTGTATATATCTGCACATTGATCTGGTACTGGTAATACCTGTATATATCTGCACATTGATCTGGTACTGGTAATACCTGTATATATCTGCACATTGATCTGGTACTGGTAATACCTGTATATATCTGCACATTGATCTGGTACTGGGTAATACATTGATCTGGTACTGGTAATACCTGTATATAGCTGCACATTGATCTGGTACTGGTAATACCTGTATATATCTGCACATTGATCTGGTACATGGTAATACCTGTATATATCTGCACATTGATCTGGTACTGGTAATACCTGTATATATCTGCACATTGATCTGGTACATGGTAATACCTGTATATATCTGCACATTGATCCAGTCTTGTGTATTTTCTTTGTGTTGCTATTTTCTTTTTAAACTGCATTGTAGGGAAGGGCTCGTAAGCAAGCATTTAACGGTAAAGTTTACACCAGTTCTATTCATGTGACAAAGAAATGTTTTTTGATTCAAATTGATATCTTCCCATTTTAGATTCGTTTATGGGTCGACCTTTATCTTTAGCGTAGTTAGTGTCAGTTCACTGTCAAATGCCAAGCCAAATTATAAAAACCTTAATTGAAACAAATGACTACAAATGACTGAAATGAGAAGTTTCATTTGGCTGGATTGACCGCATTGAAATGAATTTGGCGGAAACCCTAACCTTTTCCTTCCACTCCTTGTCAACGGAACACTGTGCTGCTTAGTCCTTAACATGCTGACTGGACTGGGCACGCCCGTGCGTCCCCTTGCGCCATCGCGTGCATGTTGATTTTGTCCATCCACACCAGACGTGATCAGGAGACATAGGTTGAAATATCAAAATGAACCAACTGTATTCATTTAGGGACAGGTCAAACCATATGAAACATTCATTGACATTTAGCTAGCTAGCTTGCTGTTGCTAGCTAATTTGTCCTGGGATGTAAACACTGGGTTGTTATTTTACCTGAAATGCAGAAGGTCCTTTGTAGAATTCTGACCCATTTTGAGTCACACAAAATGGTGTGTTCTCTACTCCGACAATTAATCCACATGACTAGTTTATAATAATCTCTCCTCCTTCAGTCTTCTTCTTCTTCTGTGGACTTTATATGGCGGTTGGCAACCAAATTTAAGGTGCATTACCACCAACAACTGGACTGGAGTGTGGACCTCAGCTCATCTTTCATCACCCACGTGGGTATATGCTCCTAAAAGGAGTATTTCTGTCTGTAATAAAGGCCTTTTGTGGTGAGGGGAAAAAAAATATTCTTATTTGCTGGGCCTGGCTGCCAAGTGGGTGCTCCTATGCCCTCCCAAGCGTTCCCATGGCCCAGTCATGTGAAATCCATAGATTGTGGCCAAATGAATTTATTTCAATTGACTGATTTCCTTATATGAACTGTTAACTCAATAAAAATCGTTGAATGTGTTGCATGCTGTGTTTATATTTGTGTTCAGTATAGTTTCACAGGAGGAGGCAAAACAATCTGCTGTGACTTAATTACAGTTAGATGAGGAGCTACAGTCCATATTTACCCACAGGCACAACCTCCATATGCATCAACAAATTAGTACAGGGAAGATAAATGTAGGTGCAACCAGACCGTATCTCATCTGTCATTTTAATGGTGGAGAAAAGTCTGAATATCTCTATGATCCATAGGCCTTATCCCTGGGTAACTAATGTAATAATCTGTGTAATTACTACACAATAAGCTAGTAAGCACATTAAGTATATTAAGCAGTACTTGACACAATATACTCTGTCAATACCAATGACCCATTAAAACCAGGCAATGTAGCGGTTCCAGGACGGTGACATGCCTAAGTCTACCATTTTCTCGTATAGGTAAAAACCAGTAGCACATGCACGTGTAGCCTATCCCCTTCTTGGAAATCAGAAGTAGCAGTGGTGAGTAGTGTACAATTATCTGCACTTACACACCTAATACAATGCCATTACACGTCATTTTTTTTTGTAGTTAGTGTTACTTTTGTCCGCACAAAGGCGATATCAAAGTAACACCAGTATGATGAAAGAGATGAACGAATACCAGAAAGAGCACAGGATAGGATCTTTCTGTTGGTGCCTCCTGGTAAAGAGCTCCGCAGAGGAGAGATAAAGGGAAAGAACAGATGCGACCTCGGGTAGGAAGTATGCAGGGGAGGAGGGCGGTGGTGGTGATAACACAGGGGCATCTTGGTCCTGCTCCAGGTCACTGCAGATGGATGTGAGAACAAGCGATGATCCAGCACAACGAGGAGCCAATCAGAGCTGAGCAGACTGCGGGGTTCCGACCCACAGCAGGGTTGTTATCGTTGACGGACACTTCGACGTCAGGGGCTGGATTACAACCATACACATTGGGACACCGAGCGAGCAAAAGTGGGCCGATACTGTCTGACTGTTGGATTATGGTATCGTGCAAAGGGGAAATTTGATCAGATGCTATATCAGGAACCATTTCCTTTCTGGAACTCATTTCCATAAGCCATCTGTTTTATATAGACTACTTGGTCAACTGTTGGTGGAGAAATCTAATCACAATTAACTGCATAGGCCAACTGTCACTGGAATTAATGAGGATGGCACTGCGAGACACGCAAATGGAGAATAACCTCTGTATGACGGCGGCGCAGCACTCGCGGAGACGGAACACACACACATCACATTCATCATGTGCGAGATTCATTTGCATATTTTTATTGCCTGTATTTGTCAAGCCGGTAGCATCCACAACTCCGATGTGACGCTGCATTCTTTAATAATGGTCTACACAGGGTTGCATATTTCACGAGCACAGACGTCTCCGAAGGCCTCCAAGTGCCACAGTGAATCGTATTTCAGTTCCTTCGAGTGAGAAACTCAACTGCTAATTTGCGTCTGTGGCCGACGGAGCTGCAGGTCTAGGGGTTCTCTGCAAAGAGTATTCCGACAATTCAACTGGTAAACACCTGTAGCCATTCCTTAATAATAAACCGTCATAATTCCATCGTTGAGCTCATCTGACAGAGTAATTCCAACTTGAGAAATCATCTCTTAATAGCAGAACCATTTTTCCATTGTTTTAGCCATGCTGGGTTTTCCACAGTAAACAGGGTTAGAATCAACAGATCTACCTCACAGGACCTTATGGGGCATTGAATGGAGACGTGAAAAAACCTTGTCTTTATCTGCTATCCCCGGATCCTTTGCCTGCGGGCCACTCACTCCACAGCAGTCTGTGAACCCTTTGCTACTTTCGCCTCCGTTGCAGGGCCACAGAACAAACAGGCAGCTTGACCAAACCAACAGCATTCAATGCAGCATGAATGCTTTTTTAGGAAGTGGCAATCAAGGGAAGGGAGGGAAACAGGAGTGCATTGGGAGAAGAAGAGGCCTCCCAGGGTTGATGCCTGTGGAGACTGGTGGAGACTGACAAGGCATGGGGAGGAGGTGGAGGACGTTTGTCACAATTGATTAGCCTCAAACCAACTGTGTGAAAGACCACTTGTCTTCCAGCTAGGCAATTGTTGGTGCTGTGGTTTACATGGTGTTGCAGTAACACACAGAGACAGAATGGGAAAAGTTTGCTCTCTCATCTTGTCTTATCTCACCGCATTGTCAGATGTTGTGGTCTCTGTTCAATAGTGTACTGATTTCAAAATAACTGTGGATCATTTTTTAAAATTTCCTCAGGGAATTTTGACATTTTCCACAAATCCATTTGCAGTAGTTTTCAACAGTCCTCGTGATATTGACAATATGATGCAACCTGTAATCGTAAAGCCAACAAAGTGCGATCATACAGTCACATTCCAGCCAAATTCAATTCCACTTAATTCAATACAACTTTATTAATCCCCAAGACATCTACTAAAGCCCGTCCGCTGAGCCGCTCATGCATCTGCAATTATGAGCATCTTCCCGAATCACAGTGATGAATAGTCGTCTCCTCTCTGTCCATGCTGGAGGCCGCCACCACAGTGTGAATTAGTCATTAGTCCTGATGGATCCTGCTGCAGATCCCTGAGTCGACCTGAAGCTAATACGCCTCAAACACGTCTGCAGACTGCAGTGATTTCCAATCAACTCACAAAGGAGCCCAATGAGTCTCGACAGTAGGCCTTTTCAGAACTCTTGTGTGTACTAGTTTTTGCTGTCCTAATGAGTTTACAATGATAAATCAATTGGATCATTTTAGTACAAGTATTTTTGTCACGAGTAACATTTCCTCCAGGCGAATTCAGCTGACACTTGAACCCAACATGTGTTGTACACTGGACTAATGAAATGAGAGAGTTTGCACTGTTGTTAGTCCCTGGGAATTGCGGCATCTGTCATGTAAATCGTTTGAATAGGATCAAGAAGGTGATCCCTTCTCCTCTCATCTCTTTCATCGCTGAGTATGGTTACATGCACACAATAATGGGATTATTATGGATAGTCAGGTTAACAATAGTTTGATTAAAACGTTTAACTGCTTTTGCAAGAGGAACAATTTCTCTAATTATCCTGTTTTCATGGGCACATCTGAAATCGGCCGACCTGATGGCACTCTGAAAAAAGCAGATAATCGCCAATCAAAACAAACATTCTACCACAGCATCCACGTTATTTCTGGGAAGGATACAGTATTTGATTCTGAGTTTGGACATGGACAGTTGGTATGTTGAAAACTACTTCTAAGACACACGCTTTCAGTGGTTCCGAACTCAATTCACTCGCACTAGAAAGGGCGCCTTGTGCGACAAGTTCTGGCACATGCACAGATCAAATACACTGCTGGAATGCTGATTAAGGCATTGACATGTCCTAATAGCTCGATAGATTGCTCAGAAAACCAGGTGTTTTAATCTCTATATGCTTACCGACTTTGATCTTAAGCCAGTTAAGAATAAAGTGTGTTTACATGACTACTGCATGAGCTGCCTACTGACATAATCAGGTGAATATCAAATTATTACTGTGCATGTAAACATACTCACTGAGTGTCTCAATGCAGTAGTTCAAAATTCAGCTATATTTCTTAACAAGTCAGAAACCACACACACATGGACGCACATGCACACACACACACACACCCACAATCCAAACTCTGTATCAAACCATCTATAGGTGTTTCAGCATCTCTGGGTTAGTGACCACCTGCCATATTGGCTGCCAAATACATTTCTGCACAATACCATAACTGAATGTAAACTATGTTGTATAGGGATGACTCTATCTATCGTGTGTGTGTGTGTGTGTGTGTGTGTGTGTGTGTGTGTGTGTGTGTGTGTGTGTGTGTGTGTGTGTGTGTGTGTGTGTGTGTGTGTGTGTGTGTGTGTGTGTGTGTGTGTGTGTGTGTGTGTGTGTGTGTGTGTGTGTGTGCATTGGTTAGTACAGTAAAGGGTTCCATCCCAGACTTCTGCTCAGGAATGTCATTAATCACACTGTCTGGCCATGTAACATCCAGATCCAGTCTATTTCTCCACCACAAACACAATGACTGCTTTGTTCTAGCAGCAGCCCAGTCTGCCTTCACAGCAGGGTTTAACAATGCATTTTAAAACGTAGTTTTACATCAGACTGGGGTAAATAAAAACCAACTGATTTAATGCCAATGAGTTTGAGTCAGTGTGACGGAAATATTGGCCTCCATTCATCAAAGTGAAATCGTCCCCCATTAGTTAAGTGCCCGGTTCAATATCCTAATAGTCTCTTAATGTCAATTCATTTGTAGTAAACAAACTGCATCCCTTCAGCCGTCAGATGTATACCCTTAGATGCATCCAAGTTGTGATTGAACAAGATTGGAGGAACAATCATGTTTGACCAATCCAATACAGCCACACTTTTTACAGACCCGAAAGAAACCATTATGATGCAGGGTTACATCAGATTCACAGCTGGAATAGACCATTGTGGAATGTGGAATACCAACCACTAGCCCTGCTGAAGGAAAGCATTTCCTCTCAATGGCGCAGTTAATCCAAACTACCAGGTCACGGTTCACCACACCCAAATCCATTTACCTTCAATGGAGAATGTTGAAGTTGCCATTAGACACTGACCTACGGTATGCTTTTCTTCCTTCTCCCTAATGGTTAAGTGTAGGATTTGGGGAGGGTAAACTGGTTCTATAGCTTAGCCTATGGGACACTACTATCTGGAATGTTTTCAGTGCTGTCCTACTCCTGTGAATGAAGAATATAGAAGCTATGGAGGTGGCAAAGATCTAAGGTCCATTTTGCATTTCCCCGAAAGGTTTAAGGTCAGGATGAGCAAGCTGATCCTGTATCTGTGCCTAAGGCAACTTCGACCCGGAGGCTCTGAAGGGAGCATATTTCACACGCACAATGTCCCCAGTTCTTGACAAGTCCTCACGACGAACTACAGGCCCATCTAAATATGCCCTACTAATTAAATGTTTTCTTCCGAAATATGTTGTGTGAGGCCTGGTGTTTCCTTCACTCTACAGATAGGCAGTATTCATTTTTTGTTCTCATGTTCATCAAACATACTCCCGCATTGATTACTTTGGGCAAAAAACTTCTGCCTAATCTTCAGAGGTGTAGGTATGAGATTATTGTTATTTCTGAAACATCACCATTAGTGCTTGCGCTAGAGTTTCCCCAGAAACCTCCTATGTGTTATCAATGGCGTCTTAACCCCATTTTTATTCTCAGATAAGGACTTTGTTTATTTAATTTCTTCTGAAATCACCTTATTCCTAGAAATTAATTCAATGCCAGGGATGTCCTGCTCTTTTCATGTTCTGTTGTTATGTCTTTGTTTTGGTATGGTCAGGGCGTGAGTTGGGTGGGTTGTCTATGTTCCTTCTATGTTTTGGGATTTCTGTTTAGCCTGGTATGGTTCTCAATCAGAGGCAGCTGTCAATCGTGGTCCCTGATTGAGAACCATACTTAGGTAGCCTGGTTTCACTTTTGAGTTGTGGGTGATTGTTTCCTGTTGTAATGTTTGTTTCACATTTCAGGACTGTTGCGGTTTTCGTTTGTATCAGTCACTTTGTTATTTTGTGTTCAGTTTAATAAACTAAAATGGATACTTACCACGCTGCACATTGATCCGATCTCTCCTACTCCTCCTTAGAGGAGGAAGAAGAAACCCGTTACAGCTCTACCATTTGGGAGTCTCTCAAAGCATACCTACGTGGCCAAATTATTTCTTATACAGCCAGCAAAAACAAAGCTCTCTCTCTCAGCGGCTTCGAGACCTGCGAGAAGCCATAGCTAAATTGGATGAGAAGTATGCTACAGATCCTTCCTCTGATCTACATAAAGAGCGCCAACTACTCCAATCTAATTTAGATGAGCTTTCTACCAGGCAAGCTGAACAATTACTCTTGCGAGCTTGATAGTGTATGAGTAAGGCGACAAGGCCAGTAAACTCCTTGCACATCAGATCCGTAAATCTGAGGCCTCACGTTAAATCCCACAAATAAGGACCCTGTCTTGTGCTACCACAGTTATACATAAAGAGATTAATGATCAATTCAAAAATGTTACTCTGCACTATACACACCTTTGACTCTCATCGAGCCTTTGCTGATAAGTGGTAAATCACCGGGTCCGGATGGTTTTCCAACTGAATTTTACAGGACGTTTTCCGGTCTGCTTTGCCCATTCCTGTCTCGATTGTATGCAGGGTGCCTTAATACATCAAAGATAACGCCTAGTCTTTATCAGAATTCTATTTCATTACTATTAAAGAAAAACAAAGACCCCCCTCCCCCATGGAATGTGGATCCTATTGCCTAATCTCGCTTTTAAACTGATTACAAAATCCTAGCCAAGCTCTTAGACATCCGTGTGGAAGGCTCGCTACACCAAGTAATACACTCTGACCAGACTGGCTTTGTGAGAAAAAGGCATTCATTTTTCAATATTGGACGCCTTGTGAATATACTGTACTCCCCAGCGTTGGGGGACCCGGAGGTGGTGGTCTCGCTCGATGCGGAAAAAGCTTTTGACAAACATTGAGTGGGACTGTCTCTCCCAGTGTCCCTATGCAAAAGGTGTGTCAACCCAATTGTAAAGCAGTCTCTTAAAATTTGGAATCAGTTCGGTTTAGCCTCCAAGACTTTTCTCAATCAGGCCCAATCAATCGGAACATTTGATTTCCTCCGTCTTTAAATGATGGGGCTTTTGGCATCTGGCACTCACTAGGCCTCTCCTCACTAGCCCAATTATTCTTTGATACATTTGCCTCTTTTTCTCAGCTACAGGAAAAGTTCAACCTCCCCCAATCCCACTTCTTCCACTAGTTCCAGACTAGGAACTTTGTCAGAGCTAACACACCTGAATTTCCCCATAGGCCTGCAAATACAGCAATTGCGGGCATCGTTGCGCTAAACAAGTTTCCTAGGGGTGCAATTTCAGATGTATATGGAATCATTAATGACTTACAGAACCCTTTGTTGCCTTTAATGAAGAATAAACTTGGAAGAATAATCTCTGATTTTGATCTTACCTGTGTCCGATGTAAAACGGAACCAGCCACACTGTATCATGTGTTCTGGAAGATGGCTGTTCCCCCATCTTATAAATATTGGGTGGGAGATGTGTTGTGCTCTCTGAAATCAGAACATAGGTAATTAAATAAACGTGGGAACCCCAAACTGTTTTGAGGCTTGGGCTCCATTCCGGGCTTCCTTTCAACAGCCCATGCTCTGATGGCATTCTTATTAAAACAAAAATACATCTATTTGACTCCCCTGTGACTGAAGGGTTGGATGAGCATTTCTTTGTCTTTTTGGGGGGGGGGTAAGGTTGTGCCTATTGATTCTTATTGAATGTGACTTGCGGATGCCTTTTTCATGTGAGCTTGTTTTGCCCTGTTTTTTTTTTATTTAGTTCTCACTTACATATAACAGATTTTTTTTTAGCATTGTAAACTTTATTTTTGCTCCAGTGGATGGTCGGCCTGTGGCCATGACTGTCTTTGAGTGGTTTCATTTCTCCCTCCTATCCCTTGTCTGTTTACAGGAACAATGGTGTGGTGACCGCTCTGTCCCCGTACTACAGGTTTCCCTTTAACCTTTGTATCCTGGTGTGTTTAACTTGTCTAAAGTACAGTATCTTTATAGCTATTCTTTGTTTTTTTTCTAGTTGAGTATATTGTTGTGTGTAAAACTGAAAAGAGTTCTAAAAATAAATAAAAAAATCACTGCGAAATGACGTAGCGCAAGCAAAATGTACTTTTTTGCTTAAGTTTTGATGTACCAATGAATCTAAAGTTCATTGTTTCCATCGCATTTTCAACTCTGCCAACAGTTCATTCTGGTCTTAGAGCATTTATTAGTATTCTGTACGTAAATCCGAGACACTCCATTCAGTATGATACGTTACGTTTGGCATGGTTACGCAAGACAGATGGTTACTAAAAACAAAAGGAGGGTGATTGGTCAAAGTGGATGGATGGACATATAACGTGAATGTCTAGTAATCCAAATGTTGCGAGTTTGAATCTCAACTTTTGCATTTTTAGCTAATTAGCAACTTTAAAATGACTTGCTACTTTTTAGCTACTTTGCAACTACTTAGCATGTTAGCTAATCCTTCCCCTAAAACTAAGCTTAACCCTTCCCTTTAACCTAACTCCTAAACTTAACCCTAGCCTAGCTAACGTTAGCGGGAATTCGTAATATATCGAACATTTTGCAAATTCTTAACATATTGTTAATATTGCATAATACAAATTGTAATTTCTAATATATCACAGGAAATAGGTGATGGACATCCACAAATTAATACATACCATACAAACGTTACATACTGTATCATACTAAATGGAGTGTCTTGAATTTACCTCCAGAATAATAGGAAATGCTCTGAGACCAGTTTGTTTTCACAAAAACTGTTGCAAATGTGCTACTCTGGTCTTAACACATGTGCTCTAGCCAACAGCTCGCAGATACAGTTGAAGTCGGAAGTTTACATACACCTTAGCCAAATACATTTAAACTCAGGTTTGAACAATTCCTGACATTTAATCCAAGTAAAAATTCCCTGTTTTAGGTCAGTTAGGATCACTTCATTATAAGAATGTGAAATGTCAAAATAATACTAGAGAATGATTTATTTCAATTAGTATTTGGTAGCATTGCCTTTAAATTGTGTAACTTGAGTCAAACATTTTGGGTAGCCTCCCACAAGCTTCCCATGATAATTTGGGTGAATCTTGGCCCATTCCTCCTGACAGAGGTGTAACTGAGTCAGGTTTGTAGGCCTCTTGCTCACACACACTACTTCGGTTCTGCCCACAAATTGTCTATTGGATTGAGGTCAGGGCTTTCTGATGACCACTCCAAAACCTTGACTTTGTTGTCCTTAAGCCATTTTGCCACAAGTTTTGAAGTATGCTTGGGGTCATTGTCCATTTGGAAGACGCATTTGCGACCAGGTTTTAACTTCCTGATTGATGTCTTGAAGTTGCTTCAGTATATCCACGTAATTGTCCTGCCTGATGGTGCCATATATTTTGAAGTGCACCAGTCCCTCCTGCAGCAAAGCACCCCAACAATGTGATGCTGCTGCCCCCGTGCGTCACGGTTGGGATGGTGTTCTTCGGCTTGCAAGCCTCCCCCTTTTCCCTCCAAACATAACAATGGTCATTATGGCCAAACGGTTATGTTTGTGTTTCATCAGACCAGAGGACATTTCTCCAAAAAGTACAATCTTTGTCCCCATGTGCAGTTGCAAACTGTAGTCTGGCTTTTTTATGTCGGTTTTGGAGTAGTGGCTTCTTCCTTGCTGATCGGCCATTCAGGTTATGTCGGTATAGGACTCCTTTTACTTTGGATATAGATACTGTTTACCTGTTTCCTCCAGCATCTTCACAAGGTCCTTGCTGTGCTGGGATGCACTTTTTGCACCAAAGTACGTTCATCTCTAGGAGAAAGAACGTGTCTCCTTCCTGACCGTTATGACGGCTACGTGGTCCCGTGGTGTTTGTAAAGGTGAACATGGTACCTTCAGGCGTTTGGAAATTGCTCCCAAGGATGAACCAGACTTGTGGAGGTCTACAATTTGTTTTCTGAGGTATTGTCTGATTTCTTTTGATTTTTCTATGATGTCAAGCAATGAGGCACTGATTTTGAAGGTAGGCCGTCAAATACATCCACAGGTATACCTCCAAATGTCAATTAGCCTATCAGAAGCTTCTAAAGCCATAACATAATTTTCTGGAATTTTCCAAGCTGTTTAAAGGCACAGTCAGCTTAGTGTATGTTAACTTCTGACCCACTGGAATTGTGATGCAGTGAAATCTGTCTGTAAACAAGCGTTGGAAAAATGACTTGTCATGCTACAAAGTAGATGTCCTAACCGACTTGCCAAAACTATACTTTGTTAACAAGACATTTGTGGAGTGGTTGAAAAACCAGTTTTCATGACTCCAACCTAAGTGCATTAAAGTTTCCGACCTCAACTGTACAGTGCAGGTAGGCTGTGTGAGTACTGGTTAGGCTATTTTACATGATGAGATTATTATGGATAGAAGTGGGAATATTTGTTTTTGTCAAAAGCCAATCAAGCATCGATCATCATGTCACCAGAATAAGACTTTTGAAATGTACTGAAAAGGAGCATTAAGCCCATCAGTGTGCACTTTCACCACCCTGTGAAGTTCATCATCATTTTTAATAAGCCGAGTCATAGTGGGAGGCTCTCACACCATGTCATCGAGTGACTCGAAGTTTACTTTGATATGATGGTTATTATATAAATATTTCCACCTCCATTTCTCTCAATTACTTTTACAGATGTAAACAAACAAATGATGTCTGCATTTTATACATTTGTTGTGATTATTATTTTTTTTTTTTACACGTTACGGCAGTCTAGTCGCATAAAAACTGTGGATGGAAACGCGGTTAAAGATAAACACTTGAACATGATTTCATGTAAAATCCCCATTTTTGATGGTCATACCAAGGATAATTTTTTTGTTTGATTTTGAATTGTATGAACCCCAAAATACATAACATTATTTGACGAAAATGTGTATTTGGCCTTACAGGTATTAGCCCAGACAAACGCATTGAATAACATTTTGCTTACATGGAACAACAGATAAATCTATCCCCTAAAAATCTAAGGGAAGTTTGCTATGAAGTGTCTGCTAAATATCTCTCGTTAAAACTGACAGATTTCTATGGGGATTTTTGTATTATGCTAATTAGATATCCATTGGTTTGCAGACATCGGCCAACAACAAACAAGCAAGAGATAAGAATAACAAATAATTAAAGAGCAGCTGTAAATATGAATAGCGGGGCTACATACAGGGGGTACGGGTACAGAGTCAATGTGCGGGAGCACCGCTGTCGAGGTAATCGAGGTAATTCTGTATCTCTTGAAACATTTGCGTAAATAGCAATGGCTTCTAAACCTTCCAGGTGTCTACTGGATCCTATTCCAACTAAACTGCTGAAAGAGCGACTAACAGTGCTTGGACCTCCTATGTTGAACATAATGATCGGCTTCCTATCCTCCGGATGTGTACCTAACTCACTACAAGTGGCAGTAATAAAGCTCCTCCTGAAAAATCCAAACCTTCAACCCAATTTTTTTTTTTTTTTTACTATCGGCCCATATTGAATCTCCCATTCCTCTCAACATAAAAAAAAATAGAAGCTGCCACTGCCTTCCTGAGGACAAATAATATATACTGACTGCTCCAGTCTGGTTTTAGACCCCATCATAGTACTGAGACCACACTGGTGAAGGTGGTAAATTACCTTTTAATGGCGTCAGACCAAGGTTCTGCATTTATCATCGTTTGTAATTTGTGGCGCTTTTGACACCATTGATCATCACATTCTTTTGGAAAGATTGGAAACCGTAATTGGTCTACGCGGACAAGTTATTCCCTGTTATAGATCCTATCTGTCGGAAAGATATCAGTTCGTCTCTGTGGATGGTTTGTCCTCTGACAAATCACCGGTACTCTTGGGTGTTCCTCAAGGTTCCATTGTAGTAGCACTATTGTTTTCACTAGATATGCTACCTTTTGGTGATGTCATTTGGAAACAAAATGTAAACTTTCATAGCTTTGCAGATGACACACAGCTGTACATTTCAATAATACAAGGTGAAACCCCAAAATTGCATACCCTGGAAGCCTGTGTTTCAGACATAAGGAAGTGGATGGCGGAATGTTTTCAAACTTTTAAACTCAGACCAAACAGATGCTAGTTCTAGGTCCCAAGAAACAAAGAGATCTGCTTTCAGATCTAAAAATGAATCTCAATGGTTGGTACAGTCGTCTCAAAACAGTGAGGGAGTTCTCAGCTTTACTCTTATTTTATAACTGTAATTTAACCTGTGTTATTTTTTACTGAGTTGAAGGAAGAGAACCTCTTCCACATGGGTTAGATATTTAAAAAAATGAAATATCGCAAATTAACAGTGTATGCTAATAGAAGCTTCAAAGCCAATAAAAAATAATGAATTTCTCCACCTTCCATTATTGACCTTTTGTTGACCTCCTGCACTGGCAGCGTATCTTAATTTCCCAATTTACATTTAAATTAATTTATATTACAATATGTTATTTATAATAATTAGTTTTATATTTCTCCATGTTCTTTAATGATAGCAGGTTGTTACCTGACTGTCAATGCTACTGGCAAACGTACTTAAAGGGTTGCCAGGGAAACAACATTTATAAAACAGTATTGACCAGCTTCAGACAACATTTTGACAGTTGGTCTTATTCCTGTGAAAAAGCATTGGGCTGAGGCAACTGAGGCAAGGCGTTTGTTTAGTGTGAAATTGAGTAAGACTTGGAGTTTACTTTAAACCATTCACCAAGGGTGCATCCCAAATGCCACCCTTTTTGTTTATTTGGTGCCATTTGGGACACAACCCAAGTCCTCCTCCAAGAATAGCGCCATTAACTCTTGACCTGTTTGTACTCTGCTCACTTCTCCGTGTCGAGAGGAGGTCATTGTCCAAGGTGACACGGCTGCTGGATCAGGAGAACTAATCGAATCCTGTCAGACTGCAGCCTGCAGCTCACACATGCACGCACACTTATAGAGAGAGAGACACACAGAAACACTCCCTCTTCCATACACACACACACACTACAGTCTAACACATTTTCCTCCTCTCTCACTCTGCAGGTGAAGAGTGAAACTCCTTCAAAACTAATCCATTGATATGGTGAAGTGGCACTCAAGAGTCAGAGATAATATCACAGCTATGCCACAAATGTTTCGGCTCAGTGGCATAACAATCGCTTCCACGTGAATGCTCTATCGCTCAGACTATAGGAAAGTCATTGATTGAGACGTCGATTCCTTGTAGGAAACCGATGGGATTCACAGTATTCAGACATAAATGCAACACTATTCAACCATCCTTGTCTCTTATGGATATTAGCAGATAGCATGTTAATTCCATTGACACCCTCCACTGACATTACCATCATCATGACCATCATCAAAATGAATGCTGATGTATTCAGACTGGCCTTTTTCCAAACTCTATCACTCACCCTTGGTGTTAGTACAGTTTAAGGGTCACACTGTGGCAGTCAATAGTAGCCTCTCCACTTTGTATGAATTTGAGAACTGGGCTCTCTGGTGACTAAATGTAGCCCACATGCCTAGTGTAGATGCTGTCCCATGGACACTGTATATTACTCAATGTCTCATGTACAGGCCATATGCACTCACAGTATATTCAAGCACTTTCCTGACTTTGTCCATTTGCACCTTACACTATCCTCGTGCTGTTGATTGATTGATATTGCTGTACACTTATGAGTGTTGAGTTGTGCCGTGGCGGAGATCTTTGTGGGCTATACTCGGCCTTGTCTCAGGATGTTAAGTTGGTGGTTGAAGATATCCCTCTAGTGGTGTGGGGGCTGTGCTTTGGCTAAGTGGGTGGGGTTATATCCTTCCTATTTGGCCCTGTCCGGGGGTATCATCGGATGGGGCCACAGTGTCTCCTGACCCCTCCTGTCTCAGCCTCTAGTATTTATTCTGCAGTAGTTTGTGTCGGGGGGCTAGGGTCAGTCTGTTATATCTGGAGTACTTCTCCTGTCTTGTCCGGTGTCCTGTGTGAATTTAAGTATGCTCTCTCTAATTTCCCTTTCTCTCTTGCCCTAGGACCATGCCTCAGGACTAC
This sequence comes from Oncorhynchus keta, assembly GCF_023373465.1. Lineage (NCBI taxonomy): Eukaryota > Metazoa > Chordata > Actinopteri > Salmoniformes > Salmonidae > Oncorhynchus > Oncorhynchus keta. The sequence continues at coordinate 44,460,444 of NC_068449.1, read as the reverse complement.
CTGGCATAATGACTTCTTGCTGTCCCCAGTCCACTTGGCCGTGCTGCTGCTCCAGTTTCAACTGTTCTGCCTGCGGATATGGAACCCTGACCTGTTCACCGGACGTGCTACCTGCCCCAGACCTGCTGTTTTCAACTCTCTCGAGACAGCAGGAGCGGTAGAGATACTCTTAATGATCGGCTATGAAAAGCCAACTGACATTTACTCCTGAGGTGCTGACTTGCTGCACCTTCGACAACTACTGTGATTATTATTATTTGACAATGCTGGTAATTTATGAACATTTCAAATCAAATCAAATAAAATTTTATTTGTCACATACACATGGTTAGCAGATGTTAATGCGAGTGTAGCGAAATGCTTGTGCTTCTAGTTCCGACAATGCAGTAATAACCAACAAGTAATCTAACTAACAATTCCAAAACTACTGTCTTATACACAGTGTAAGGGGATAAATAATATGTACATAAGGATATATGAATGAGTGATGGTACAGAGCAGCATAGGCAAGATACAGTAGATGGTATCGAGTACAGTATATACATATGAGATGAGTATGTAAACAAAGTGGCATAGTTAAAGTGGCTAGTGATACATGTATTACATAAGGATGCAGTCGATGATATAGAGTACAGTATATACGTATGCATATGAGATGAATAATGTAGGGTATGTAACATTATATAAGATAGCATTGTTTAAAGTGGCTAGTGATATATTTTACATCATTTCCCATCAATTCCCATTATTAAAGTGGCTGGAGTTGAGTCAGTGTCAGTGTGTTGGCAGCAGCCACTCAATGTTAGTGGTAGCTGTTTTTCAGTCTCTCGGTCCCAGCTTTGATGCACCTGTACTGACCTCGCCTTCTGGATGATAGCGGGGTGAACAGGCAGTGGCTCGGGTGGTTGTTGTCCTTGATGATCTTTATGGCCTTCCTGTAACATCGGGTGGTGTAGGTGTCCTGGAGGGCAGGTAGTTTGCCCCCGGTGATGCGTTGTGCAGACCTCACTACCCTCTGGAGAGCCTTACGGTTGAGGGCGGAGCAGTAGCCGTACCAGGCTGTGATACAGCCCGCCAGGATGCTCTCGATTGTGCATCTGTAGAAGTTTGTGAGTGCTTTTGGTGACAAGCCGAATTTCTTCAGCCTCCTGAGGTTGAAGAGGCACTGCTGCGCCTTCTTCACGATGCTGTCTGTGTGAGTGGACCAATTCAGTTTGTCTGTGATGTGTATGCCGAGGACCTTAAAACTTGCTACCCTCTCCACTACTGTTCCATCGATGTGGATAGGGGGGTGTTCCCTCTGCTGTTTCCTGAAGTCCACAATCATCTCCTTAGTTTTGTTGACGTTGAGTGTGAGGTTATTTTCCTGACACCACACTCCGAGGGCCCTCAGCTCCTCCCTGTAGGCCGTCTCGTCGTTGTTGGTAATCAAGCCTACCACTGTTGTGTCGTCCGCAAGCTTGATGATTGAGTTGGAGGCGTGCGTGGCCACGCAGTCGTGGGTGAACAGGGAGTACAGGAGAGGGCTCAGAATGCACCCTTGTGGGGCCCCAGTGTTGAGGATCAGCGGGGAGGAGACGTTGTTGCCTACCCTCACCACCTGGGAGTGGCCCGTCAGGAAGTCCAGTACCCAGTTGCACAGGGCGGGGTCGAGACCCAGGGTCTCGAGCTTAATGACGAGCTTGGAGGGTACTATGGTGTTGAATGCCGAGCTGTAGTCGATGAACAGCATTCTCACATAGGTATTCCTCTTGTCCAGATGGGTTAGGGCAGTGTGCAGTGTGGTTGAGATTGCATCGTCTGTGGATTTGAACATATTGGCCATGTTCTGTTATAATCTCCAACCGGGCACAGCCAGAAGAGGACTGGCACCCCTCATAGCCTGGTTTGTCTCTAGATTTCTTCCTAGGTTTTGGCCTTTCTAGGGAGTTTTTCCTAGCCACCGTGCTGGGGTTTTAGGCTGGGTTTCTGTACAGCACTTTGAGATTTCAGCTGATGTAAGAAGGGCTATATGAATCAATTTGATTTGATGAGACATGATTTTCCTCCTTTGCCACCAATCCTGAACCTCCCCAATAGCACGTTGCTACAACCTGACATTATGGCATTCTCTCTGAATCTCCAATAAATCACACTTAAGCCAGCAATCTCTCTAATAGTATTACAATTAATTAGCTGGTCACTGTGGTTTTGTGCCAGGTCGTGTTCGGATCAATCAACCGGCACCTCGGAATTCCTCCCCTGATTTAGCATTTGGGGGAAACACCATTTGCTATACCCCCTAAATGGTATAAAAGGCTTAAATACGGCTGAATCTATTTTGCATAATTGAAGCTCCTGAAAATATTTCATGGTTTGTTGCATCAAGCTCCTGGGGCTGGTATCAATTGAAATGAAATGTGAGCAAGGCAATTTATTAAACCTTTACAGAAAACAATTTTTAATAATTACCCCTTAATGGAAATTAAACAATGTACTTTTAAAAAGCTTTATTTCAAGGCAGTAGAGAAGACAGGCTTGTGTTTTACCTCATTTTGATGATTGTCTCTATTATGAATGAGCAGGCATATGGAATGACTTACGGTTGATGAGAAGCACATGTATTTATAATAATGTGGGTTAGAGATGTCCTCTTGACTGTTGTTGATCAACTGTAAGAGTTTGAGTTTGATTTTGGAGAATAAGCATATCGTTTGTCGCCAAAACCTATGATGTGTCTCCTTGTAAAATGTTACTCTTTCCTATCATGGATATGATGATAAAACTTTACTTCTATAATGTGATCATGTTTAGAAATTGAAACATTAAGGTGAATCTTCAGAAATGTAAATGATATCCTTGCAATCCTCGTTTATTGAAGATGGTTCTGTTAATTTCCTGTTCAGAGAATTGACTGGCAAATAGGGCCAAGTTCGAGCGCCTGTTTCTTTTCATTGATGGGTAATGCGGTAGTAGCTAATCCCGGAGGTACGTTATTGTTCAAGTCCCTAACTGTATTTATGATAAGGCAATGTTAGAACCTTAATTGATATGTGTGCTTAAGGTTATTCATCTTTACCATCTGAGGATGTGTTGTCACGACTTCCGCTGAAGTCGGTCCCTCTCCTTGTTCGGGCGGTATTCGGCATCAGCGGCCTTCTAGCCATCGCCGATCCACTTTTCATTTTCCATTTGTTTTGTCTTTGTCTTACACACCTGGTTTCAATTCCCCAATTACTTGTTCAGTATTTAAACCTCTGTTCCGTCATGTATGTTTGTGAGAAATTTTTGTATGTAGTACGGTCCGTTAATGTGGGCTCTCTTTTTGTATTGCATTTGTATATGTTGAGCAAAGTACGTTTATTTACTCATATCTGCTGTCCTGCACCTGACTCCTCTACACCAGCTACACACAGACCACATTACAGAATTACTCACCAAGAATGGAGTCAGCAGGAGCAGACGCCCTCCCTGTGAACGTAGAGGAGCGCTTCCAGCAGCACGCGGCCATTATGCAACGTCTGGGCACCGCCATGGATCGCGTGCTGCAAACGATGGATCGTTGGAAGAGAAGAGGAGGTCGTCCAGCGCCACCAGCCTCTTCAAAGCGCCTCTTCAACCTCAGGAGGCTGAAGAAATTTGGCCTGTCAACCAAAACCCTGACAAACCTTTACAGATGCACAATCGAGACCATCCTGTCGGGCTGTATCACAGTCTGGTACGGGCAACTGCACCGCCCTCAACCGCAAGGTTTTCCAGAGGTTGGTGCGGTCTGCACAATGCAACACCGGGGGCAAACTACCTGCCCTCCATGACACCTACAGTACAGCACCCGATGTCACAGGAAGGCCATAAAGATAATCAAGGTCATCATCCACCTGTGCAACTGCCTGTTCACACCGTTACCATCCAAAAGGCAAGGTCAGTACAGGTGCATCAAAGCTGGGACCGAGAGACTGAAATACAGCTTCTATCTTAGGGCCATCAGACTGCAAAACAGCAATCACTAATTCAAAGAGGCTGCTGCCTACATTGAGACCCAATCACTCGCCACTTTAATAAATGGATCACTAGTCACTTCATACAATGCCACTTTAATAATGCTTACATATCTTACATTCCTACACATCACATGTATATGCCGTATTTTATACCATCTATTGCAACTTGCCTATGCTGCTCAGCCATCACTCCTCCATATACTTACATGTACATATTCTCCCCTTTAGATTTGTGTGTATTAGGTAGTTGTTGGGGAATTGTTAGATATTACTGCACTGTCAGAACTGGAAGCACAAGCATTTCACTACACTCGCATTAACATCTACTAACCATTTTTATGTGACAAATACAATTTGATTTCTATCTCCACTTGCAAAGTAAAAAGCCTCACTCTGGGCAAGAGAAATCGGTTCTGCATTGTTGATTCCTCACTGTAAAATCCTACCGCTGGGTTCACACTCATAATTGTGTAAATATGGAGGTGGCGTCTTGAAGATGCTAAAATTCAGGGGGAAGACACCTACTCAAGTAGGTGTTAAAAGCCTTGAGCCATGTGAGGTGCACTACATTCAAATGCTGTATCCTCAGAAGATCTGGCTTGCAATAATGCATAGAAATGCACAGATTCACTCCCAAAACGGTACTTGTTTACTGACAAGAACTTTTGCATTGGTCTGATCTGAGGTAAAGCACTTTTCCTCAGGAAATATACATTTCTTTAATTTCCTATTATACATGCTAGAAATTAGCCAAAGCTACGGCTTTACCTTTTGTACAAGTAAGAGTTGTGTAGCATTAGCATATCCAGAAGATGTATGAAAGGAAATGGGGTAACGTAGGAAACAAGTCATGCAGTGCCATTCTGATTCTCAAAATTTGTAATACTGTACATGTTGACTGGCATTTAAAATACAATTTTACATACTGTAGCTTAGAATGGAATATGAGCAAGGAGATGTATGGCAGTGTATGAAGTACATTTGTATTAAAATACATCTGATCTCCCACAATTTAGAGGTAATCAACCACACATAGAGAGTTTTAATTAGTTTCGCTCCATGCAGATGGAACAGCTATGGAATTGTTCTGCCTGTTCCTGGAAGAACGTCACCTGTGAGGCAACACACTCAAAGAGAAAGATAAGTAAATCTGTTTTGCACCACCGGATAAGTGAGAGAAAGAGCTGAAACCTTGAGCACGGTACCTTTGTGCTTGTCTAACATCTTTGACAGAGGGTGAACCTTGTCTCAAAATGAAAGTGCATGTGAACAAACGGCTGGTATGAGTTGGTATGAAAGGTTTGAGGGGTAGAAAGAACTTGGGGGGGAGACATAACAGAAAGTAAACTGGTGACGAAGTTTAATCTGAGAGAATTCTGGTTTGCTGCTGTATGTTTGATTGTTCCCTTAGTGGCATTGCTTCCTCTGCTTTAGAATCATCCGTGTAATATTTTCCAAGACGGCTATCATCAGTAATTCTTCTGACAGCTAACAAACTGACATATTATCTGTTGGCTGTGCTACACTTGGCATCTCTACTTTTTGTTTAATCACTTCACTGCATGAGCACTTGTCAGGTAAAAAAAATGCATATTGCATTGTCGACTGTGGCCAGGAGATCAAAGGAAACCATTTGAAGAGCATCAGAGAGCTTAGAGCACCATGTTTGATGGTCAAAGGACTAGACACCATGGCTTTCTTCCAATATCCACACTAGCATACCATTTTTGTAGCAATGTATTTAGATAGCTGGTATGCTGGCACATTGGAATGTGGCCCATCTCTATATATCAGGAATTGGAGGAAATCTGTTTTAAAATAGCCGCCCACTTTTCGGCCCTTCTGACCTTTCCTATAGGCTACCGTCTCTGAGCTGTTGTTTTATCGATCTTATTACATGCTATGTCCACCCACTCTTTCTCTCGCTCTGTATGTTTAGGATGTTGGACTTTCCTGGTTGAACACTGATGTTGTGTTTTGCTATGGTCACTCCTTTGTTGACAATGACGGTGTGATTAACAGTGGAATTTAAACCATGTGTGCTCTGTGATTATAGGCCGTCGATGAATCATCCACTACAGTCCTACGCCTCGCTCTCGTCCAATTAAATTATAAGGAGGTTTTTTCTAATTAACTCTAGGGTTAATTGTTCTCAATGTCTTTGCTGGCTACTACTGTGTGCTGCTATTTGAGTCATGTGACTCTGCCAGTCCTTTCATTGAATACTTCCCACCAGGATATATTTGGCTGTTCCGAATTGAAGCCCAGAAATGTGTTACAAACGACTGCAATCCGATGATTGCAGAAGATGCTTTACATGCAAATGATTTTTTAATTGCGGTGTTTTTAATGAACGAATGTGTTTTTATTCTTTCTTCACAGCTGGATATTGTTCCCGCTGTGCCGATTACAATTTCTCCAAATGAAAACCATGGATAGATGGCAGTATTTGCGCAACACTGAAAGCGAGAACCATCACATACAACCACTGCAAGGTGACTGGGAACATGGACATGTAAAACCAGACCAGCTATGCTCTCCGTAAGTCGCGATTCAATGGTTCAGAGACGAGGCGTACGTGGCAGGGAATCCAGACAATAACGGATTACAAAGGGAAAGCCAGACACATCGCAGACACCAACAACTTGCTCCCGGACAAGCTAAACCCCTTCTTCACCCGATTCGAGAAAAACCCAGTCCCGCCAATTAGGGTCACCACCGCTTACGAGGACTGTGAGCTCTCGTTCTTCGTGGCCGACGTGAGTAAGATATTTAAGTATGTTAACCCTCACAAGGCTGCCAGCCCAGACGGCACACCAAGCGGAGTCCTCAGAGCATGTGCAGACCAGCTGGCTGGTGTGTTTACAGACATATTCAATCTCTGCCTATCCCAGTCTGTTGTCCCCACTTGCTTCAAGATGTCCACCATTGTTCCATCCTGTTCCTGTACCCAAGAAAGCAAAGGTAACTAAACTAAATGACTATTGCCCCGACTATTGCCCCGTAGCACACTTTTGTCATCATGAAGTACTTTGAGAGACTAGTTAAGGATCATATCACCTCCACCTTACCCAACACCCTAGACCCACTACAATTGGCATACCGCCCAACAGATCCACGGATGACACAATTGCCATCGCACTGCACACTGCCCTATCCCATCTGGACAAGAGGAATATGTAAGAATGCTATTCACTGGATACAGCTCAGCCTTCAACACCATAGTGCCTTCCAAGCTCATCACTAAGCTCGGGGCCCTGGGTCTGAACCCCACCCTGTGCAACTGGGTCCTAGACTTCCTGACAGGCCAACCCCAGTTGGTGAAGGTAGTCAACAACATCTCCACTACGCTGATCCTCAACACAGGGGCCCGTCAAGGGTGCGTGCTCAGCCCCCTACTGTACTCCAGATTCACCCATGACTGTGTGGCTACGCACGTCTCTATCTCAATCATCAAGTTGCAGAAGACAACAGTGGAATGGCTAATTACCAACAACAATGAGATGAGGGCCCTGGTGGAGTGGTGCCAGCAAAATAACCTCTCACTCAACATGAACAAAACAAAGGAGCTGATTGTGGATTTCAGGAGAGAGCAGAGAGAGCACGCCCCCATCCACATCGATGGGACGGCAGAGATGGATGGCATGCACATCACTGACAACCTGAAATGGTCCATCCACACAGACATTGTGATGAAGAAGATGCAACAGTGCCACTTCAACCTTATGAGGCTGAACTAATTTCTGCTTGGCTCATCACGACCATCACAAGCTTCTACAGATGCACCATTAAGAGCATCCTTTCGGGCTGTATCAGCGCCTGCTATGGCAATTGCATTGTCCACAATGGGCTCTCCAGAGGGTGGTACGATATCACTGGGGGCACACTACCTGCCCTCCAGGACATGAGACGATTAAATAGTCACCATTTGCCGGCCTCCGGCCAATACGCTGTGTCACGTCTACTCCCTTTCCTCCTCTCTGGCGATCGTTGTCGCCAGTTGTTTAATCATTACGCAATGACGCGTATTATGACATTACGCGTCTCATGACACTCACCTAGACTCCATCACTTTCTTGATTACCTGTCCTATATCTGTCACTCCACTTGGTTCTTTCCTCATGTGTTTGTGTTCCATGTCTGTACGCTACCCGTGTTTCTTGTTTTGGTCTATATTCATTTATTTATTAAATACACTACCTGTACTTGCTTCCCGTCTCCCAGCGTACACGTTACAGAATAACACCTCCACTAAGGGGAGCATCGGGGACCGTGTTTTTGTTTCTGGTGACTTCAGGTCCAAATGCAGCAGCCGAAGCAACCGGGGATGCCTCAAGCTGGCTCGTCAGGTTTTCAAGACTTGGTTGGCTTGGCAGGCTCCCATGCCCTAGCCGGCTCTACAGGTTCCCGTGCCTCTTCCAAAGCAACCGGGATGTATATATATACAGTGGGGCAAAAAAAGTATTTAGTCAGCCACCAATTGTGCAAGTTCTCCCACTTAAAAAGATGAGAGAGGCCTGTAATTTTCATCATAGGTACACTTCAACTATGACAGACAAAATTAGAAAAAAACCTCCAGAAAATCACATTGTAGGATTTTTAATGAATTTATTTGCAAATTATGGTGGAAAATAAGTATTTGGTCAATAACAAAAGTGAATCTCAATACTTTGTTATTTACCTTTTGTTGGCAGTGACAGAGGAAAAAGGTTTTTGGCCCATTCCTCCATGCAGATCTCCTCTAGAGCAGTGATGTTTTGGGGCTGTTGCTGGGCAACACGGACTTTCAACTCTCTCCAAAGATTTTCTATGGGGTTGAGATCTGGAGACTGGCTAGGCCACTCCAGGACCTTGAAATGCTTCTTACGAAGCCACTCCTTTGTTGCCCGGGCGGTGTGTTTGGGATCATTGTCATTCTGAAAGACCCAGACACGTTTCATCTTCAATGCCCTTGCTGATTGAAGGAGGTTCTCACTCAAAATCTCACGATACTTGGCCCCATTCATTCTTTCCTTTACACGGATCAGTCGTCCTGGTCCCTTTGCAGAAAAACAGCCACAAAGCATGATGTTTCCACCCCCATGCTTCACAGTAGGTATGGTGTTCTCTGGATGCAACTCAGCATTCTTTGTCCTCCAAACACGACGAGTTGAGTTTTTACCAAAAAGTTATATTTTGGTTTCATCTGACCATATGAAATTCTCCCAATCTTCTTCTGGATCATCCAAATGCTCCCTAGCAAACTTCAGACTGGCCTGGACAGGTACTGGGTTAAGCAGCGGGACACGTCTGGCACTGCAGGATTTGAGTCCCTGGCGGTGTAGTATGTTACTGATGGTAGGCTTTGTTACTTTGGTCCCAGCTCTCTATACAGGTCATTCACTCGGTCCCCCCGTGTGGTTCTGGGATTTTTGCTCACCGTTCTTGTGATCATTTTGACCCCACGGGGTGAGATCCTGCGTGGAGCCCCAGATCGAGTGAGATTATCAGTGGTCTTGTATGTCTTCCATTTCCTAATAATTGCTCCCACAGTTGATTTCTTCAAACCAAGCTGCTTACCTATTGCAGATTCAGTCTTCCCAGCCTGGTGCAGGTCTACAATTTTGTTTCTGATGTCCTTTGACAGCTCTTTGGTCTTGGCCATAGTGGAGTTTGGAGTGTGACTGTTTGAGGTTGTGGACAGGTGTCTTTTATACTGATAACAAGTTCAAACAGGTGCCATTAATACATTGTAATGAGTGGAGGACAGTGTGAGAGCCAGAAATCTTGCTTGTTTGTAGGTGACCAAATACTTATTTTCCACCATAATTTGCAAATAAATTCATAAAAAATCCTACAATGTGATTTTCTGGATTTGTTTTCTCATTTTGTCTGTCATAGTTGAAGTGTACCTATGATGAAAATTACAGGCCTCTCTCATCTTTTTAAGTGGGAGAACTTGCACAATTGGTGGCTGACTAAATACTTTTTTGCCCCACTGTATATATCTCTGATGCTATTGACTCTGTGTTTCTTGTTTTGGTCTATGTTAATTTATTAATTAAATACACTCCCTCTACTTGTTTCCTGACTCCCAGTGTACACGTTACACCCTGCCCTGGACTTTTGTCACTGTTACTAGCAGTCTACCACCTGGTACTCTACTCTGCACCTTAGAGGATGGTGCCCTATGTACATAGTCATTAAACACTGGTCACTATAATAATGTTTACATACTGTAGTATCCATTTCATATGTACTGTATATACTGCATTCTAGTCATCGTATGTATTCTATCTACTGCTGTACACACCTTTTACTATTCATATACTTTCCATACTGTCTATACACACCATGTACATTTATATTCCAGACTCTCACGTTGCTGGTTCTGATGTTTTCTTACATTTTGGGGGGGATTTGTGTGTTTTGTATTTTTAGGTATTACTCCACTGTTGGATCTAGAAACATAAGCATTTCACTGCACCCGTGATATATTCAGCAAAATATGTGTCAATAACATTTATTTGGTCAAATATGATGCTGCCATAGGCTTTTAGGAAGTCATTGTCTACCGTAATGCAGTATGGTATATTTCCTAGTAATGATCAATGTGGTTTGAAGAAAATCCAATGCATACTGCATTTCAATGATCTGTTAGTTCCAAGATGTATAAACTGGCTTTGAAATATTGAGTGCACAGCATTTTCCAATCCATTAAAAAAACAGCACTCCATGTTTTTTTTATGTTGTACTTGACATTTTAACTATCAACATAGAAATTCAATTATTATAATGGTCAAACTGAATGGCTACTCTTATGATTCCACTCGCGTCCTGTCAACTTAATATGCACTAGAAAAATAACATTGAGTGTTAAAGGTATATTGAGCAAGATGACATCATCACACAACCGTGTCACTTCCTGCCGAACAACAATGTAATTCAGCTCTGCCAACACAGCAGGGTCACAATTTGGGAAGAACCAAGTTGCCTTGTGATGTTGTCATATTGCTCAGTTTACCTTTAAACCTCAATGTTATTCTCTTCCCTGTAATTTAATTAGATTGAGACCCCCTGAAGAATCCCTACCTCTCTCCCCATCACTCCTCTTCATCCCTCCCTCGCCCTTAACAACTCCAACTCAAAGGGAAAGGATAATGGAGACAGAATTACCAGGCATGGCCATGTCATTAAAATACCATGTAATGAATTGGGAATTTGAACGGAAATGCTTACTTTTGGGATGCTGTCGACTACATATTTTACTCTTGGAAGTGAATACCATTACTATTTCTTTAATAGCAATGATATTTCGTGTTCACGTGTCTGATTAAATCGCATGTGATCTGGCCCGCAAGTCCATTCGAAGCGGCCCCGACCACCCATTGAAATGACTAAAACCACATTGAAACTGTATATAAATGACATTGGACCTACATTTATACAGTCTCTTCACTCTTTCCAGGGCTGCTGAGAATCACCGAAACGAAAGCTGGAGATTCAGGGAGCATCGAAAATTCCAAAAATGTTTGACAGAGGCAAATTTTGACAGCGTGGAAATATAAACAAAACAATGTTGTGCAGCCGTCCGGACCTCGGTGAAGACCAAATAAGGCCTGAGGACAAAATGTGTTTGACACCCCTGGATTAAATAGCCTCTTTTAAAATGGTATACTATCTGGTTTGATGACATGGGAGCACAAGGTCATTTTTGGGTAATGACAATTGATTGAGGAACCTGACAGAAATGTAAAACCTAACTGGAGAAATTCTTATTTATTAACACAAAGACATCTTATGATGAGGAGAACTGAACTGTTAAAGGATGTGTGACTGCATGGATTGGTATCTGCCAGACAAATGATTTGCTGGACATGTTGAGCCTGACTTCCTGTAAACTACATATCAACTGGGCATGCTTTGAAGAACTCTCCCGCAAGTGTGTGTATACATGTAACAAGCAATCCCTACAATGGTGTAACTAAGTGGACCTGGTAAAACTTGCATTCACAACAACTATGAAGCACTGCCAATACCAATTTATGTATACAAGGCTACAGTCATTTAGGCCGTGAGCCTTTTTCCGATCAAAATTACTGTGCAACTTAGCCATTTTGCTAGACGTGCATGTGTCCTGCTGATAGGGAATGCTGGATTACACTGTTGTTTTATATGGTTCTTAGTAGCCTAGTATGTTTAGCCTTAGGGCTGTTTATATTGGTTTCTGGGCACATTCACAAAACCTCCCACGCAATGGGGCTAGAAGCCAGACTTCAGGGGCTAAAAAAAACAGACTGGTCCAACTTTAGCTTGAAATCATTTCCTGTATTTCACAGTGCCATATTTGGGCTGGGCTAATGGAAAACCAATGTGTCACATTCCTCCACGGGATTGGGCTCGCTCTCTGTGAAATGTGTTGTTGAGGTTTTACTAAATCAAACCTTTTCTCAATGCTTTGTGTTTCATCTACAAAGGGTGCCTCAGCAGTAAACAATATGGTCAGGATTCGGGTACCACTGGAAAAATGGGAGCATTGTCAGGAAAATAGATAAATGAGGATGAAATAAAAGAAGCCAGAAAATATTTAAATTGAAGTTTTGAGTCCCATTTGGATAACTACAGCTGCTGGATCTTAATTTGAGCCAGTTGTCTACAGCAGGAAAACAATCTTGCAGCAACAGGAAATGTGAATTATTATCTGGATTAAAACTAATTGATACATTTTTTGTACGGGAAATTTCTGAAAATTACAAACTTCAAAAGTATTTTTAAACCTCGACTACACTACAGGTTTTAAGAAGAAAGTTCTCCTGCAACAGGGTGATCAAATTAAGAGCCTACATCTGTAAGAATAGAGTGACTGGTTTAGTGAAGTGTAATGATTGTCGCAAAAAAATAACCCTTTTAATTGCCCATTTAATGATGTGTTGTCAGGCTGTCAACTCAACCAACAGCTGGTAAAAAAACATATTGGGGCTTTAACTCTTTCAGTTTAATAAGCAATGGAAATATGTAAAGCCACTGGTCTCACTTAGAAAATAACACTTTTTTTCCCCCAAAGCCTGGTGAATTCACTTCACTGGTGTCAATAATGGATGTCCTTGTTTGTATCTTCTTTAGGATGGCATCTAATGTAAGTTGTCCACACCACTAAATATGGAAGAAGTGGTAACAGTGAAACCTGCAGATGAAAAAGAAGCGAGAATGGTTGAAGATGAGACTACAGCGGTTCCTCTCTCTCTCTCACCCCATATTCCTCTTTTTCTCTCTCCCTCTTTATTTCGATCTTTTTTTTCTCCCTCTCTCTTCCTTCATCTCTCTTTGGGCTGGCAGTCTGTTCTTGAGGCTGAGTGAGGTAATAAATCATTCAGTCCAGTAGATCTGTCTGGGAGCATTGGTCACATGCCCGCTGTGACCCAGAAACACCAGAAATCCCTGGCTTTCTCTTCAACTGGCCATTTGATGGAGTGCATAGAGAGCACCCTTGCCCAGTGTCTTGCCCTGGCCTTGGCAAAGAAAGAAAAGAAGACTCCTGCTATCTCATGCTGCGCAGTGCTTGAGCAGCGCGATCCATAAAAGATGATTGTCTTTCAGCTTGCGTTGCAATCTGTTGTTTCGAGCTCATTCATCAATGCCACAGACATCGAGGGGAATTCAGATGATGTGTGGCATTAACCGTACACTCACTGAGCAAACCCTAGTCATTGGCACACAGCGAAGTGAAATATTCACAGGTATTTCTGCTCTTTGTAGATGGGGCAGAGGAGTGGGTCTGGAGAACGAGCAGTTAAAAGGTGGACTATGGGGGTTGGGTTTGAGTAACTTCTTGGTTTTCCAGGGTCTGGCAAAATAGTCAGGGTATGTTGCCACGTGTAGTCTTATAAATGTGTTTTGTTTGTGCCAACTACATTGTTAATTAAGTTGACATTGTTGTTTAATGACGTTGAGATCTTGCAGTTTGATTCGAATAGTATGGTCTACGGCTAGGCAACGGCAAGCCTGTGACACCTCAGCGTCATGCCATCGCAAAGGGGTTAGGAATCATTCATCCACAAGACGGAAGATAATACACTGCTAAGCATCTCTCCAGCTTAAGACTCCTCGCTAATTGCACTTTGATTATCCTCCATGGTAAACATGATTGCAGGAGATAAGAAGGTCTTTTCCTGAGAGGATGAAATGTAGTATTTGAAAGAGGTGAGTCTGTTACTGTAGCACTGATATAATGGAAGTGGACTTGTTATGTCCTGTTCCTATACATGGCAGCAGGGCCGGTCCTTGCTATTCTGCCAGCAAAAAAATAAATATTTTCCACAAGTTCAAGTTTGGTTCAATTTCGGTTCTGAATGAAAGGTGAAAAGGTATTTTCTGTAAGTTTAAAATACATATTTTCCATGAAAATCAGGTTGAAATGAGGTTAATTTTTGGTTCTGAATGAAAGTTGAAAATATGTATTTTACAGATGTTGATATCAGGCTCATTTTTGGTTCGGAATGAAAGCTGAAAAGAAGCAATTTATAGCAATGTATTTATACATCTATGTTTGGACCAAATCAAAGCTGGTCCAGACTGGACAAATCTGAACATAGAAAAACATAGGCGTCCTATGATTCGTTCAGATTTGGTCCAGGCTGGAACAAAAACATGTCTGTGGATTTGGAAATCAAGGCCGTCCGGAACTGCACCAAAAAAAGATGTCCAAAAGACTGTTCATGCAATTGAATTTTATGAATACCCATGTGGTAAGCCTACCATTTTGTAAAACGACGTTCGGACAGGCCCAGAAACAATGTTCGGACAGGCCCAGAAACGATGTTCGGACAGGCCCAAAAACGATGTTCGGACAGGCCCAAAAATGATGTTCGGACAGGCCCAAAAACGATGTTTGGACTGGCCCAAAAACGATGTTCGGACAGGCCCAAAAACGATGTCCAAAAGACGTTGGCTCGAGCTTACTGTGGTGTAGCCTATCATATCGGATTGGACAAGCAAAATAGTTTGCGCTACTGCCTTTGACTTTAATAAGCAGTGGGCACTGCTTATTA
The DNA here is from genome assembly GCF_023373465.1 of Oncorhynchus keta. Lineage (NCBI taxonomy): Eukaryota > Metazoa > Chordata > Actinopteri > Salmoniformes > Salmonidae > Oncorhynchus > Oncorhynchus keta. The sequence continues at coordinate 44,445,437 of NC_068449.1, read as the reverse complement.
AAGGGGGGTGGCATCAGCGCTCACCTAAAAAGCCCATATGCCACTGGTTGAGAGAAATTGTCATTGCTTTTGGCCAGAATTATGTGAGGTTTTATGTGTTGTTGTTGGAGGTGCGTCTTGGTCAGTTTAAAATTAAATGCCACCCTCATCAATCTGCCACCATAGGCGGTCGTCTAATTCTGCCAAATGAGTTGGGCATAGCAGAGTATAATTTGACAGCCACCTAAAACCTCGCCCTCATCAGGACTCTAGACAGGATGTCTGTTTTTTTATATATATATATAGGACTTCAACGAGTGGTTCCGGAACTGAATCCTCGCAAACTGTGGTGATATTACAGTTTTTCCCAATTGTTTACACAGTAAAATTGGATGTTGAAACGCAATCACCGAAACCTGAAACTCATGTACCAAATCCCTAAACCAAGTCTGCAAAATTGCAAGCACAATTCCTGCTTTTACACTCAATTTTCAATTCTATTTCACCGTTTTTGCAAAACACTACACACAATTCTCTACATTAGGCACAACATTCAAAGTTAAAATATCTTTAGTCCCTTTGGAAAGCTACGCCAATCACAATGCCAAGCTCTATACACCAATTGGCAACACTCACTCCTCACAGGTGTAAACACTAGTTGCTGAATTGTTCACTTAGAAATCAGAGCTTCAGCACTATAAAAGGCCACAGATGAGCTCTCCTGTTTTGAAGGGAAAATTGAAGTCAATGGTGAAGCAAGAGCTAGAGGTGAAGGAGTGAGAGTAAGAAGAGGAGGACGAGGAAGGACAGTTGTCTCAGATGAGATCAGGGCCACATTGGTTAACCATGTGCTCAACCATGGATTGTGTATGAGGGAGGCTGGGCAGAGTTCAGCCCAACCTGAGCCGCTACACAGTTGTAAGTTACCTACCATCTACACTGTGCTCTTTATGTATGTATACTGCAGTCCGACATATCAGTAGGCCTATGTTACTCAGTGATTTTTGGCCAATGTTACAGTAATGTCACTTCATATTGAAAGAAAATAGATTATTTTAGCTTACTGTAACCAATCATATCATATTTGCGGATCTTCTGCAGAGCTGAGAGATGGCCAGGCCGTGGTGGAAGACACCGGCTGTTTACACCAGAACAGGAGGCCGCTATTGTGCACATGGTGGTGGCAAACAATACCATTGGCCTACGAGAAATCCAGAACCGCATAATTGCAGACAACACAATATTCAATAACAATCACCAGGTGGGCTTGTCTACATTGGGCCTTGTATTACAGCGCAACCGAAGCCAGATGAAACAGGTGTACAGGGCGCCATTTGAGCAAAACTCAGAGAGGGTTAAATAACAGCGCAATGAATATGTGCAAGTAAGGAATATACTGTGAATTGACTATCATATCAGCACCGTATAGACACATTACAGTACCGTGCCGGTCAATGTCACATATTGTCTTGTCTGAGACAATCTCTTGTCAGAGAGTCTAGGAGCTGGATGCCGCTGCAATTCAGCACGTTTATATTGACATTGATGAGGCTGGCTTCAACCTGGCCAAAAGAAGGGGACGGGGACAAAACATTATTGGTCACCGTGCCATTGTGAATGTCCCTGGACAGCGTGGAGGGAATATCACCATATGCGCAGCCATTAGCCGGCAAGGCGTCCTTCATTACCATGCTAACCTTGGTCCCTAGAAAAACACCGCCCTTATCATCACATGCCTGGACTCACTACATAGCATTCTCATTCCAGCCGAGCAGAGGGGTGGACCAGAGCAGCCCAGGTATGTTGCCATCTGGGACAACGTCAGTTTCCACCGGGGAGCTCTGGTCCGTAACTGGTTCATCGACCCCCCACAAATGACTGTTCTATACCTCCCACCATATTCCCCGTTCCTAAACCCAATTGAATAGTGTTTTCCGGCATGGCGATGGAAGGTGTATGATCGCCATCCCCTCACACGCATGCCTCTTCTCCGGGCAATGGAGGATGCATGTGGTGAAGTTGATGTGGGGGCTTTCGGGCGGCTGGAATCGTCACTCCAGAAGATTCTTTCCCCGCTGTTTAGCCAGAGAGAACATTGCTTGTGATGTAGATGAGGTGCTGTGGCCAGACCGAAATACGAGCCAGGATGCAGCCTGATGTCTTTTTTCTTACATTTTGCAGATGTGTTTGCCTTTTTGTGTTTAGAGTTTTGAAAGAATTAGCCACTTTCATTTTTGTACAGAAAACCCTTTATCTTACTGAATGTTTTTCCTGGTTTTCTCCTGTTGGGTATGGAAAGTGTTACATGCAAAACACAAGTGTTCAGAAATACTGCATTTTGGAAATAAATGACAATGTTTTTGTTACTGTATTACATTTGTGTATGTTTATTTATGTATATTTGTGTAGGTATATATTACTGTAACAATCTTTTACAACCGGCTACAGTGTAACACTGAACATGCAAAAGGCATAAACCTACTGATGGGATATTCATAGTTGTGTTTTGTGTTGAGCAGAGTTTTGGGAAAATGGGCCAAAGATTCAGCAAATGTGTGTAAAATATTGTGAAAACTGTAAATATTAGCGATAGCGATATTACTGTGCAACATAGATGTTCTTTTTTCTCCAAAGATTGCAAAACTATGGGTATGTTGATGTGATGTAGTGCCCATTGGCTATGAATGTTTCAACCTCTGTGTTGAGAAGTCGTATTTTTACCGTCAATTCCAAGTTTCAAAGAGCACCAAAAACGACCCTAACCACGAGCCTTAGCATTTCTGCCGCCACAGAAACAGACCCTGGGCCAGTTCTAATGCCACCAACAAATTACCAAGGAGCTAAACTCAAGAACTCGAAGTGGTGTTTCAAGTTATATTTCACAGTTAATTTTACATGAATATTTGTAAATGTTCAGTTACATAATTGTTTATTTTTGATGAAAAATACTGATAATGTTAAGTGTACTGTTGCTTGAATGCATTGTTTGTGTTTTTACTGTGACTGTCACCCTGATATTGGCTACACTAGATGTGGGATAACGGTCAAATGTAGTGCAGTCACGATGTCTGGGGTGAAGGTCACAGTCTGGGACAAAACACTGGGCCAAGGCTGTGTATGGTAACTTATCTAGCTAACAGATATTGGAAACGCAATAAATGCCATGTTTGTCAACGATTCCAAAGTTGACTCCATTGGTCATGTGACAATGTATCTACTCTGTTATTGGATGATCCAGCCCACAATGCTGTATGTGATGAGTAGTTTGTTTTTCCCCTAACTCTGGTATTTACACAGAATTTACCGCCTCAGCCATTGTAAGGCCACGATAGACAACATGGTCTACAATAGTGGCCCTTATGTCATCAGATATGCACCTATGTCCTCTTCTGCCTCTTCCTCTGTTTTGCCTTCCACCACGCATCCTTGCTCCTCTTCTTCCTCCTCTTGGCTGTTGACCCTGTTTGTTTCCTGGTCCATCCATTATTGGAAAATTGAAACTCTGTGTTGTGGTCTGTCTATATATGCTTGCCAATTGATTCTTCATGAGATGCACCTTTGAGCAATTTAGACAACTGGTTGATTGTTGGTTGAACTAACACTTCTGCACGATTCATCAATTCACGTTTTTGTACAAAAGGTCTAATAGAAATGTGTAAAACTATGCTTGACAGTTTATGACAAATAGGTCAACAATTTTGCATGTAATGGCTTATGCAAGGAACTAATGCCTAGATGTTTTGAGGGGTAAGACTATTCAACAGAGAACCATCTACTATATTTTGATCAATGAGCAATTGATAATGTGGAAAAAAGCTGACACTTGTACAATATCAATTGCAATTTGTTCAAAGGAATAAGAACTTGCTTTAATGATGTGCACAAGTGACTAGATGATTTGGAATTTGAACGAGTAGTATCAAGAATTGCACTTTTGATCTAAGAAATGCACCAAAGCGACTGAGAAAAACTGTAAGACACTTTGATGTAATTGTGACATGTTGTGACTTGATGAGATTATTGTTGAGACAGACTACAAAGAGAACGTGGAATGCTGTGTGTGAAGTCGAAAACAACAGCCAGGTCCAGAAACAATTCTACAGCATTTCGCCAACCTGTGACAGGTAAAAACAAAGGAAGGGATACATCCTTTCAAACAGGATATTAGTTCATGTTTTTCAAACACATTTTTCTACTAAAGCCTCTGCCCGAACGTCCCAACTTTAGGATGCTGGTTTGGGATTTGTACACACACACTGGCACACTCTGCTGCTCATTAAGAATTCAGAATTGTAGATCCTATGGTCTCCAGAGAAAGAGAGAGCACCAGTATAAATCTCTTTGTGACTCACAAAAGCATGCGGCTGGTGGACTTTTATTACAGGAGTGTGTGGTGTGTGTGTGCGTGCACTCACTCCTTTGTTATGTGTCTCTGTGGCTGTGACATAAAACACACACACACACACACACACACACACACACACACACACACACACACACAAAGCACTTTAAAAAACCACACGCCGCATGTCAATTGAATCCTGTGAGGATGGATTGTAAAACATGTCAACTTCACCTGTACACGTAAAAAAAAAAAAACAGGAGATCCTGAGATTATAAGACAAATGCATTACACCAGACAAAGCTACGGATACAAAGCACAAAGCAATTGTGCCTCAATTCTTGCTTCCTGCAGTCTCTGTCACGCCTGGTCCCGATCTCCCCCCCTGGCACTCGAGAGCGCCAGACTGCCCAGCATTATTACGCACTCCTGCCACCATCATTACGCACACCTGCCTTCCCTCGTCACGCACATCAGCGATTCATTGGACTCACCTGGACATAATCATCTGTTTTATTACCTCTCCTATATCTGTCTGCTCCCCAGCTCCGTTCCCTGCTTCTGCATTTATTGTTAGGCTCCTATGCCGCAGCCGGCTCACCAGGATCCCTACGTCTCTGCCGGTTCGTCTGGATTTTACGCCCAGCCGGCTTGTCCAGCACCCGTGCCTTGTCAAGCTCGCCCAGGTGGGATGCCGGGTGGCGCCCCTAGAGGTGGGGGAACTGTCACGCCTGCTCCCGCTCTTCTCCCCTGGCGCTTGAGGGTGCCAGGCTGCCCTGCATTACACACTCTTGTCACCATCATTACGCACACCTGCCATCCCTCGTCACATGCATCAGCGATTCATTGGACTCACCTGGACTCAATCATTTGTTTTATTACCTACTCTATATCTGTATGTATGCCAGCTCCGTTCCCCACTTCTGAATTGATTGTCGTCTGTCTTTTCTTACCCAGTTCTGACGCTGTTCCTGTCCTGTTGCATGTCCGTTCCAAATTAAATGTCAACTTCCCGTACCTGCTTCTCTTTTCCAGTGTAGTTGTAACGGCCGTCGTCGGTGGAAGAAGATGAGGACCAAGGTGCAGCGTGGTAAGTGTTCATGATTTTTAATATAATCAAAACTGAGCACAAAACAAAATAACAACTAGGAAGAACAAATTACTCTGGCAGCTCAGCACAGACGGGCGACTCTGGCAGCTCAGGACAGACGGGAGACTCTGGCAGCTCAGGACAGACGGGAGACTCTGGCAGCTCAGGACAGACGGGAGACTCTGGCAGCTCAGGACAGACGGGCGACTCTGGCAGCTCAGGACAGACGGGCGACTCTGGCAGCTCAGGACAGACGGGCGACTCTGGCAGCTCAGGACAGACGGGCGACTCTGGCAGCTCAGGACAGACGGGCGACTCTGGCAGCTCAGGACAGACGGGCGACTCTGGCAGCTCAGGACAGACGGGAGACTCTGGCAGCTCAGGACAGACGGGAGACTCTGGCAGCTCAGGACAGATGGGAGACTCTGGCAGCACTGGGCAGGAGGCAGATTCTGACAGCACTGGGCAGGCAGGAGAACCTGTAGGAAGGAGACGGAGAGACAGCCTGGTGCAGGGGGCTGCCACCGGAGGGCTGGTGTGTGGAGGCGGCACCAGATAGACTGGACCGTGGAGGCTCACTGGAAGTCTTGAGCACCGAGTCTGCCCAACCCTACCTGGCTGAATGCTCCCCGTAGCCAGGCCAGTGAGGCGAGGTGGAATGCCCACTCTAGCCCGGCCGATACGAGGCGCTGCAATGTACCGCACCGGGCTATGCACACGCACCGGGGACACCGTGCGCCTCACAGCATAACACAGTGCCTGCCCGGTCCCTCTCTCTCCACGGTAAGCACGGGGAGTTGGCACAGGTGTCCTACTTGACTTCGCCACACTCCCCATGTGCTCCCCCCCAAGAAATTATTGGGACTGCCTCTCGGGCTTCCAACTGCGCCGCCGTGCTGCCTCCTCATACCACCGCCTCTCGGCTTTCGCTGCCTCCAGCTCAACCTTGGGGCGGCGATATTCTCCAGCCTGTGCCTAGGGTACCTTGCCATCCAATATCTCCTCCCATGTCCAGGAGTCCTGCGATCGATGCTGCTGCTGCTGCTGCCCGTTACCACGCTGCTTGGTCCTTTGGTGGTGGGTGTTTCTGTAACGGCCGTCTTCGGTGGAAGAAGGTGAGGACCAAGGTGCAGCGTGGTAATTGTTCATGATTTTTAATATAATCAAAACTGAACACAAAACAAAATAACAACTAGGAAGAACGAACAAACGAAACAGTCCTGTCTAGTGATGAAACACAAAACAGAAAATAAACACCCACGAAACACAGGTGGAAAAAGGCTACCTAAGTATGATTCTCAATCAGAGACAACTAACGACACCTGCCTCTGATTGAGAACCATACCAGGCCAAACTCAAAAACCAACATAGAAACACAAACAGACTGCCCACCCCTATCTCATGCCCTGACCATACTAAAACAAAGACAAAACAAAGGAACTAAGGTCAGAACGTGAGCCCAGCCATTCTCTTTCTTTATTTTTCTTTTAGTTCCTTTCATTCCCTTCTTTTTAAGCAGTGCAGAGACCCACGTGATTTGGGTTGGGTATTCTGTTCTTTCATTCTATTATTTGTATTTCTATGTTTTGGCCGGGTAGGGTTCTCAATCAGGGACAGCTGTCTATCGTTGTCTCTGATTGAGAACCATACTTAGGTAGCCCTTTTTCCCCACCTGTCTTTGTGGGAAGTTGTCTTTGTTTGTTGGAACTATAGCGTTTAGCTTCACGGTTGTTTATTGTTTTTGTCGGCGTCATATAAAATAATATGTACGCTCATCACGCTGCACCTTGGTCTACTTCATTCAACAGCAGTGACACTTTCTTTTTCTCCTCCCTTTTTCTCTTTCTCTCGCTCTCTTGGTTTTGATGATTATTTTTAAAGTCTGAGAGCTCTAAACCCTTATATAAATTCAATTTGTAAATGGAGAATGTCTTTGGGAGTGAAGAGCTGGAAGATGGACAAATGATAAGTGAAGTGGTACAATTTTAGATTTCATAAAAAAAGTGTGGGAAAGTTTTCTTTAATGCATACTAGAAGCTATGAATGTCACATTAGCAGAGGCGACCCATCACTAAGCCCCACATTTTTGGCAACATTTTTTACACTTTGTGGGGATTATAATTGATTATTTGGGCATTAATACGTGTCACATATCAGTTTTCAAACAACGTAAAAAATAATAATCATTGAGTTAACAAAGCCTCCATACAAACATGGTCTCTTTTTTGCAGTTCCAAAATGCAGGTGTTTTAGCCTAGTTCAGTGCTTTCTGTGGATGTGGAGCAGCCAGCGGAGAATACAGAGCATAGGGGTTGGCAATGTTCTCTAGTTGTGCCGTGATTGGCTCAGTATTCTGTTACTCATGGGGACACTACGTTACTGCCAAATCTAAGGGTAGAGCTAAAACATTCATGCACCATTGGTGCTGCCATAGAGTTACATTAGAAGTGCCCATCCAAGAAAGCTGAAGGTTATTGGCGACAGATAAAATTGTCAAATCAAGCTATATCTACCGTAGCTTCAATTGGACTGATCATGTCAACATCATACGTTCAAAATCTTAGCTAGCAGTCATCATGAATCAAGTCGACAATATACTGGAAAATCTTTTTTAATTCTTGTCATATTTTTAATTCTTGTCACTGGACATAAACATTACATTACACATCAGGGAGGAAATTCCAAATTCAACATTGAGCTTTGCAAAGCAATCACTAGCCTGCTATTCAGTGGAGTGGGTGTGTGGTCCCAATTCTTGGTTTAAGGGTCTCTTTTCCAAGTTTAAAATGAAAAACAGTCAATATTGGCCATGCTGTAATCAATCACGAAAGTAATACTAATTGTATGTGGTGTAGTAAGCTGTGCCTCACCCTAATACTTTGGTCTATTTTCCCCTCTTATTTTCACCTATTGTTCTGACTTGGTTCAAATGTAGCCTATAACCTGTTTTAGATAAATGTAATCATTGAATATTGTAAGAGCTTTCCATTGTCTGCTTGTATACCTCCTTTATTTATCCTACAATTCTGACTTGGTGTCCAGGGAGAATACTGTAAGAACAGCCCATGTTCTGTCGATGCACATTTCAAAAGTGCTGAACAAGTTAAATTGACTACGTCCTTCCTAGCTCGCTCATTAATGTCTTAATTGAAATTACGGATTGTCTCTTATCCACTTGTCGTCCCCTTATGCCATAGTTGTAAATCTCAATTGTCAGCCATACCAGCTATGTTTTTAAAGGCAGTAAATGAGGCTGAATTTACTGTTTCGCTGCCAGACAAGTTCAGCTATTCGCTCCTTATTTTTAATCAGTTGTCGTTCATTTGGGGCCTGATGAATGCCACCCAGGTTGTGTAGGCTGACTGTTTAATGGGCCAATGTAAAAAGTGAAAAGCCAAATAAAGTATTTTCTCTAAATAATTCATTTGGATTCTCTGGAAGAATCAAGTAATGGGGAGACTGAAATAAATGGCATCATCATCTGTCTTTATCCTCATCTTATTGGAGATATGTAATGAGGATGTGTGTGTGTACTGTATGTGTATTTGTACGTGCATGTATTTGTGTCTGTTTGTGTGTACAGTATACACTGAGTGTAAAAAACATTAAGTACACCTGCTCTTTCCATGACAAAGACTGACCAGGTGACTCCAGGTGAAAGCCATGATCCCTTGTTGATGTCACCTGTTAAATCCACTTCAATCAGTGTAGATGAAGGGGAGGAGACAGGTTAACCCTTAAGAGTCGAAGCACTGTCTGAGCTGGGGGAGGGGTTCTATTAAGCTACATGGAAGGTCATACCAAGGATAATTTTGCTATTTGATTTTGTATAAAAAAAAGTAAAGCAAAATAATTGATGAAACACTGATATTTAGCCCATGAAAACACAATGAATAACAAATAGTCCCCCCAAAGAATTCAGAAGGAAGTTCGGTGTGAAGTGTCTACAATGTAGAAAATAGTAAAAATGAAGAAAAACCCTGGAATGAGTAGGTGTGTCCAAACTTTTGGCTGGAACTCTATATTGTACTTTCATTCATTTTTTTAAACTGGTGCCAGGAGACTTTCAGACGGGTCTTTATGTGACCTAAAGCAAAACAACCGACATGTACACGACCGGTCAAAAATAATACGTTTGAGAGAAGGCCAAGAGTATATCAAATATAAATATCAAATATCAAATATATTTTGATTTTTTTAACACTTATTTGGTTACTACATGATTCCATATATGTTATTTCATAGTTTTGATATCTTCAATATTATTCTACAATGTAGAAAATTGTTTTAAAAAATTAAGAAAAACCCTTGAATGTGTAGGTGTTCTAAAACTTTTGACCGTTAGTGTACAAGGTCTTGAGAGTCTCATCTTTCCACATTAGTGGGTAGCCCAAACTGCTTCAGACAGAAGTTTCCGAGACGCTTTTGGGGGTCGTATAGAATAACGGAGAACACCATTGTGCTCGTGAGTTTCATCTTTCCGTAGTGGGGTCATAATAGTTTGTAACGTTCGGACGCTACAGACAATTTTGTTAGAAGACTGATTTTCATGTTGTCTCATTGTCTGACAAACACTGCTCAGGTGGGATGGGTTGAGAGTGGCTGAGGGTTGGGATTAAAAAGCTCATGCTTGGTAAAATATGATTGTTTTGTGACTGCTTTATATAAAACTACCATGTATGTAAAATGTATGTATATTTAGCAGAAAATAACTACATATATTTGTCCGCCGAAGAGTGGTTAAAAAAAAAAACAAAAAATACAAGTAAAAAAAAAAACATATTTACATTGGAAAGAAAAAGGTTGTGAACCCTTTGGAATTATCTGGATTTCTGCATAAATTGGTCCTAATATTTCATCTGAACTTCATCTAAGTCACAACAACAGGCATACACAGTCTGCTTGTCTATATTGAATGCATCATTGAAACATTCACAGTGTAGGTTGGAAACCTAGGCTAATGACTTGTCCAAAAGCTAATTGGAGTTAGGAGTCAGCTAACCTGGAATAAAATCATTGAGACGAGATTGGAGTGTTTACAATAAAGTGACACCTAGCTATCCACTGACGCGAAGTGATCATTCTCGCTCATTTTTTCAGAACAAAAGCCTAAAACTATGTCTAAAGACTGTTCACACCCTGTGGAAGCCATAGGGAAAGGAATCTGGTTGATATCTCTTTAAATGGAGGATAGGCTTGCAATGGAACGGAGTAGTTTCAGAAAAACAGCACTTCCTGGTTGGATTTTCCTCAGGTTTTCGCCTGCGATATCAGTTCTGTTATACTCACAGGCAATATTTTGACAGTTTTGGAAACTTTAGCGTGTTTTCTATCCTAATCTGACTATTATATGCACATTCTATCTTCTGGGCCTGAGAAATAGGCAGTTTACTTTGGGAACGTTTTTTATCCAAACATCAAAATACTGCCCCCTTGCTTCAAGAGGTTTTAAGCAGAGTGTTTGTCTATTGTTGTGACTTAGATGAAGATCAGATCAAATTGTATGACCAATTTATGCAGAAGTCCAGGTAATTCTAAAGAGTTCACATACTTTTTCTTACTACTGTAAGTGCCTTTGAACTGGGTATGGTTGTAGGTGCCAGGCACACTGTATTGTGTCAAGAACCTCAACACTGCTAGGTTTTTTTATGCTCAACAGTTTCCTGTGTGTATCAAGAATGGTCCACCACCCAAAGACATCCAGCCAACTTGACACAACTGTGGGAAGCATTGGAGTCAACTTGGTCCAGCATCTCTGTGGAACGCTTCCGACAGCTTATAGAGTCCATGCCCCAACATATTGAGGCTGTTCTGGGGGTGCAACTCAATATTCTTCATTAATGTTTGGTATACTCAGTGTATATGCATGCATTCATCTTAGTATCAAAGCCCCGGGAAATGAAGAGAAACCACAAAGAATAAAGTACAACGCTAATATACTCTAGTTTATAGAAAACCTCTGTGATTTCCGACATTAAAGGACCTGATCACCCACTGCTCCATTGGAGCCAGGCTGTCTCTAATCACTCTGGGGTAATTGGAATTTTCTGAGGTTGGTCGTGCTGCTTGGATAAACCTATATTAATCCAAGAGGCGTTCAAGTCGAAAATAGTCTGTTCTCCCTTTGCACCCTGAGAGAATGAAATGCCTTGCTTTAAACTCTTTATTCTAAAAACTCATTTGAAAATGACAAAATGAACAAAAATATGATCTCTATGGTCTGAAGCAGGTCTAAAACTGAGAACTCTGATTCTCTTTTTCAATTGAATTGTGGGGATATAAAGGTATCCAGTGGCCATAAGGGGCAAAGTATATTTGGCGACGACAATAGAAGCAGTCAGGGGATGAAAAGGAATGTGTGTGGGAGAGACATATAAGAGAGAAAGAACGAGGTGAGAGAGTGAATCACCTTAGTCTAGTGAGGTGCAGCTGGGGATGAAAATGTGAGGTGGACAGAGACAGGCTGTGAGCATAAAGTATACGTGAGCGATGACTGGAGATTGCCGATGTGACTGAAGGCGAGAGAAATGTCTTGATCATCACATCAAAATCCCCGGGCTCCACCGAGATCCCTCTATCTGCTCTTCTCGCTTTGGTCAATGGTTTGATCGAACATATTAAACCATACATTTCCCTAGCTGATTTTTACTGTTTAAAAATCTACTGTTCTGAAACATACACTGAAGTCATATGGTCTCATCTTTGCTCGTTTTTAACGTATATTGCTGCATTAATGATGTGGCTAAATGTACAGTGTGTAACGATGTGCGCTGAGAGTCAGGAAGCAAGTTCAGGGAGTGAGTGTTTTAATAAATAAACAACAACAAACACAAGCAACGCACAGACATGACATTGGAACAAAAACAAGGACGCCTGGGGAAGGAACCAAATGGAGTGACATACATAGGGAAGGTAATCAAATAGGTGTTAAGTACAGGTGAGTGTCATAATATGCATAATGATGGTGACAGGTGTGCGCCATAACGAGCAGCCTGATGATCTAGAGGCCGGAGAGGGAGCACACGTGACAGCACCCCCACCCCGACACGTGGCACCAGCTGCAGGACGCCGACCAAGATGACGATCCCGGGGATCAGGAGCGGACCGGTCACTTCTGCTAAGGCGCGGGAACCTGTCGATCCAGCTGAGGCACGGGAGCATGGTGACCTAGAATGCCGGAGAGAGAATGCCGCATATGTGACAGTACCCCATCCCCGGCGTGTTCAGCTCCAGCCGCAGGACGCCAACCACAGGGACGATCCCAGGGATCAGGAGCGGACCGGTCGCCTCCGCTGAGGCGCAGACACCTGACGAACCGGCTGAGGCGTAAGAGCCTGATGAGCCAGCTGAGACCTCCCTGGTTGCCTCGGACGAGGCACAAGAACCTGCTCACGCAGCTGAGGCATGGGAGCCTATCGAGCCTGCTGAGGCATGGGAGCCTATCGAGCCTGCTGAGGCATGGCAGCCTGTCGAGACAGCCGAGGCATGGGAGCCTATCGATCCCGCTGAGGTATGGAAACCCATCGAGACAGCCGAGGCATGGGAGCCTATCGATCCCGCTGAGGTATGGAAACCCATCTAGACAGCTGAGGCATGGGAGCCTATCGAGCCTGCTGAGGCATGGGAGCCTATCGAACCTGCTGAGGCATGGCAGCCTGTCGAGACAGCCGAGGCATGGAAGCCTATTGATCCCGCTGAGGTATGGAAACCCATCGAGACAGCCGAGGCATGGGAGCCTATCGAGCCAGCAGAGGAATGGGAGCCTATCGAGCCAGCAGAGGAATGGGAGCCTATCGAACCTGCTGAGGCATGGAAGCCTATCGATCCCGCTGAGGTATGGAAACCCATCGAGTCAGCTGAGGCATGGGAATCTGACAAACCGGCTGAGGCCTCCCAGGTAGCTCCGGTTGACACCCGGACACGACATCACCTCCAAAAAGAAGGGGAAAAAACACTCCCTGATGCTTGGTGAGGCGTTATTCTGTAACAATGTGTGCTGAGAGTCCGGAAGAAAGTTCAGGGAGTGAGTGTTTTAATAAATAAACGGAACTAAATACAAGACAAGAAACACAAACAACGCACAGACATGACACTGGAACAGAAACAATGATGCCTGGGGAAGGAACCAAAGGGAGTGACATATATAGGGAAGGCAATCAAGGAGGTGATGGAGTCCAGGTAAGTGTCATAATACACATAATGATGGTGACAGGTGTGCACCACAACGAGCAGCCTGGTGACCTAGAGGCCAGAGAGGGAGCACACGTGACACAGTGTCCATATTAGGACATCTGAGATTGAAGTCCTGCTGAGACTAAGGCTGTAATAATATAGACACCATATGTATGCGTTTTTAATGAGCTTATAAATGATATAAATCAGGAAGGGGCATGGCGATGTTTGCTACAATATATATATATACAGTATATTTTTTTCTCTACATTTTTAGTTCTAAATTGTATTCCCTTTTTCTCCCCAATTTTGTGGTATCCAATTGTTAGTAGTTACTATCTTGTCTCATCGCTACAACTCCCGTACGGGCTCGGGAGAGACGAAGGTTGAAAGTCATTAGTCCTCCGATACACAACCCAACCACGCCACACTGCTTCTTAACACAGCGCGCATCCAGCCCGGAAGCCAGCCGCACCAATGTGTCGGAGGAAACACCGTGCACCTGGCGACCTGGTCAGAAAATACTTATTTTCCACCATAATTTGCAAATAAATTCATTAAAAAAATGTTCTCATTTTGTCTGTCATAGTTGAAGTGTTCCTGTGATGAAAATTACAGGCCTATCTCATCTGTTTCAGTAGGAAAGAACTTGCACAATTGGTGGCTGACTAAATACTTTTTTGCCCCACTGTATATGCAGTTATGACATACTTGCCACTTTCAATGTCAAGTGCAGATTAAAAAAAAATGTTTTAAATAATTTTTGCCCCAGTGCTACGTACAACATAGTAGCCTGTAATTACTGTACAAAATTATAGCGCCACTATAATTTAAATAGTTGCTAAAAAAGACACTTCTCACCAAACATGAGATAGTTGTATCATCTGGGTGATGTATGTACGTAGGGGGCTATTTTGCTTCTGTGCTTGGTTGGAACTGCAAACTGTGAAATTATTTTTGTCCATTTTCATTAGTATTTCGTATTGTTTAAATAGATTTGAACAGGCACAGTGATGGTCCTACTGGGCCTAACAAGGTGTGGATGGCACTGACACAACGGGTGCATCCCAAATGGCACCCTATGCCCTATAAAATATGGGCAAGCTATGGGCCCTGATCAAAAGTAGCACGCTATAAAAGGAACGGGGTGCCATTTGGGAAGCGCCGACACACGGTCTTGTTCCAAGCTGTCTGTGCCACATGGTTTCTGTGATTTAGCTGTTTCCTTATTCCAGAAGCATCTGCCAAAACATGCTCAATGTCACACTTCACCTGACCTGAGCTCTACACGCACACTCGCAGGAATGCGCGCATGCACATACAAGCGCACACAAGGGTGCCCGCAAAGACTTACAATGTGACACTGTTCGTAATTATGCCGTCTGCTGGCATGAGATCTACTTTAGGCCTACCGTTAAGACAAGGCAACTTTTGAATATTATTTCTGTTATTATATGACTGACACAAAGGATTACCACTGAACACAGTCACATGGTGCCAATATTGTTCCTCCCACGCCACATTCAACACCCCACGTTGGAACGGGCAGAGTCAATATCGTTCCCCTTTGTTACGGATAATCGGATAAGCACGATATGCATAATTTGCTGGACTGGATTATCAACGTGTAACATTGCAATGCAGCTAAACCAACTGTGTTGCGAAGCTTGACGCATACCAGGACTATGTGATTTTTTCTCTATCCCAGGACTTCAGGAGGACTTGTGTGTCGCCCTGTTCTAACATCCCCATCTTCTCATCGTCCTACTATCCTTCTCTCAACCGCACTCTTCTCCTTTCCGTCCCCATCCCCCTTTCTCCTCTCCCCCCTCTCCACTTCCCAGCTGCTCTTACAGTATTTTTTTCTCTCCTCTCCTCTCCTCTCCTCTCCTCTCCTCTCCTCTCCTCTCCTCTCCTCTCCTCTCCCATTCCCCTCTTCCCCCCCCCATCTCTTCTCACTTCCCCCTCCCCTATCCTCTCACCTACCTTCTCCTGTCATTCTCCCCTCACACCTGCTCCCCACTCCTCCAGACCCAGTCTTTCACACTGGGGCAAGCACCATTCATTTCACAAACGTGCTCACTGCTTCGGGGGAGCCTGAGCAATGGTAGAGACATTGTGGGTCAACGATGCTTGAGCCTCGCAGGTATCAACCTTGGTCTCGATTATATCTAACCTCTGTGTACCCTTAAACCTCTGAGTTTTCATAAGTTCAACGCTTGTCAAGGAGGAGTGACTCATCTGCCCCCTAGTTCTGTTTCGAAATTATCCTTGGCCTCTACTCTCATATAGGCATCAATATTTAGTTTTGCCTCTAAGCTTTTGTTCATAAAGACAAGAGCAGAAGTCAGCGCTCCTTTTTTACTGCAGATGTACTTATTTCATCAGTCATCCTCCCTCCACCACAGGCAGGGTTTGCATCTACTGTATATACAGATCTGGAATCATTTTATCCCAGCCAAATCTAAACCGCAACCACTGGGGAGCTAAAGCACCAAACTGATCTCAGATCAGCTCCTGAAGGATAGAAACCTGAACCTGCATTTACCACAAAATGTTTCTTTTTTTTCTCCCGGCTCGTCCTTTTTAGTTAACCTTTCACCATCGCGATGCACTAAGTGATGCAGCTAATGTGGATGTAGCTGTAGGCTGTTTGAAATAAACATGTGCAACTGCTATATCTGTCTTGTGTTGTTCAAGTGAGAGCGAGAGAGGCAGCCAGAGGAAGAGGAAGTGATGGAAGGTCATTCCAGAGAGAGGGGTCAAAGAAAAAAAGAACGACACGTGTTCTAAGTGTGCACTATAGTGCCTTCAGAAAGTACTCACACCCTTTTGACTTTTTCATACATATTGTTTTGTTAATTAAAGCCTCCATTTAAAACGTATTAAATAGAGATTTTGTGTCACTAGCCTACACACTATACCCCACAATGTCACAGTGGAATTGTGCTTCTGGAAACTTTTACAAGTGAGTTAAAAAAGAAAAGCCGAAAAGTCTTGAGTCAATAAGTATTCGACCCTTTTGTTATAGCAAAGCATAAATCAATTCAGGAATAGAACTGTCCTTTAACAAGTCACATAATGCATTTCATGGAGTCTGGATTTTTGAACGTCTTACCTTATCTCTGTACCCCACACATACAATTATCTGTAAGGTCTCTCCTCAGTCGAGCAGTGAATTTCAAATAGAGATTAAACCGCAAAGACCAGGGAGGTTTTCCAACGCCTCACAAAGAAGGGCACCTATTAGCAGATGGCAATACATACATGTATTTTTATTTTCTTACCTGGCTCAGTCTGCTTTCCACCAGACTCTGGGAGACAAATTCATCCTTCGGCAGGAAAATAGCCTAAAACACTTGGTCAAATACACACTGAAGTTGCTTACCAAGACAACATTGAATGTTCCTAAGTGGCTTAGTTACAATTTTGACTGAAATTGGCTTGAAAATCCATGGCAAGACTTGAAAATGGTTTTCTAGCAATGATCAACAATTTGCCCGTGTGGAACAATTCCTCAACCCACAAAGGCATTGGATGACAGAAAAGCACGGAAATGGGTCTGGAAATGACTACATAAATCCAATACATGATGATGATGATGATGATGATGATTTAGCAAATGCTCTCATTCACTGTGACTTACAACATACAGTGCATTCAACTAAGGTAAATTAGAACATCCACATCGCAGTCATTATAGGTAAAAACCTTCCAAACAGATAATGATCATGACAATTGCTTGTCACTGTTGGTTTTGTATCTTATTATCAAAACGAGGGAATTCATTCAAAAGACAAACATTCTCGCAAAATGGAAATTAACCTCGAAGAGGCTTCATTAGGCCCAGCAACCTCATTTACCATCATCATTGTTGATAGTCCGGATATGACTCAGCATAATACAATACATATTAAAAAAGACCTCTTGAGTTATTACATAATTACCAACCACTGTTTCTCCACTATTCGAGTAGTATTCGTGTGCGCAGATTCATTTCAGAAGCCTTCGTGAATTATTCAGACGAAATCACTCTGCGAAGTCAATGGTGATTTAACACGGATGTACAGCATTTAGTTATTACTCTCGCTGTAGATGGACCCCCATTAGTTCCAGTTCCCCATCAAAGGATATTAAATGCTCTTGCATTGCTTTACATCATCAGCAGGCCATGGCTGACGAGGGCCTCGGTGGACCAACAGCGTCACTGCACGGGAAAACCAAGCCGTGACTCGGCCAAACGAGAACTAAGGAACTACTTTGATCGGAACTACTTTTGACAGTAAAGCTTCTCTTGTTTGGTGTCGACACCTGTTGACGTGTGACACTGATGAGAACTGACAATGATGGACTGATCCAGCCCGGATGAAAAGGCGAAGGGATTTTCAAACAGGTCCTATGAAAGGGCCTCATCAACAGATGGGGACGAGTATCACAGAAGATTTCAGTAACAAATGCACTTCAAAGACACTTTTTTTTTTTTTTTTTTTTACATATTGTCACGTAAAAAAAAAATGGTTTCATCTTGTTGTTGCACATGTTGCGTGCTCAAACGTTGTCTGTGATGTCTTCAGTACTATCTCCAGCTTTCAGCTTCCCCTGTATTTCTCACAATAGTCACATCTCCCATATCATTTGTTTCAAAGACACTAAGCAACACCGTATTAGAAGATAAACTCCTTCCAGTAGAGCAGTAGCTGCTCATTGTAATCTGCGCATGAAATTTTCAAGAAGCGCGTCAATTCATATTCATGAATTATTGAGAACTTGTGGGAAATATTGCCAAAGTGCGTTGCCATGCAAATGAGAAGATAATGGCTTTTATGAGCCCCCGCTAAAAATAGATGACGATGTTCAGTGAGAAATAGACAAAAAGAAAGAGGGTGGGGTGGGGGAGAAGAAGAGATGTGGGGAATGCTGGGGGGAGGCACAGAAAGAGAGTGGGGTGGGGGAGAAGAAGAGATGTGGGGAATGCTGGTGGGAGGCACAGAAAGAGGGTGGGGTGGGGGAGAAGAAGAGATGTGGGGAATGCTGGGGAGGCACAGAAAGAGGTGGGGTGGGGGAGAAGAAGAGATGTGGGGAATGCTGGTGGGAGGCACAGAAAGAGGGTGGGGTGGGGGAGAAGAAGAGATGTGGGGAATGCTGGGGGGAGGCACAGAAAGAGGGTGGGGTGGGGGAGAAGAAGAGATGTGGGGAATGCTGGTGGGAGGCACAGAAAGAGGGTGGGGTGGGGGAGAAGAAGAGATGTGGGGAATGCTGGGGGGAGGCACAGAAAGAGGGTGGGGTGGGGGAGAAGAAGAGATGTGGGGAATGCTGGGGGAGGCACAGAAAGAGGGTGGGGTGGGGGAGAAGAAGAGATGTGGGGAATGCTGGTGGGAGGCACAGAAAGAGGGTGGGGTGGGGGAGAAGAAGAGATGTGGGGAATGCTGGGGGGAGGCACAGAAAGAGAGTGGGGTGGGGGAGAAGAAGAGATGTGGGGAATGCTGGTGGGAGGCACAGAAAGAGAGTGGGGTGGGGGAGAAGAAGAGATGTGGGGAATGCTGGTGGGAGGCACAGAAAGAGAGTGGGGTGGGGGAGAAGAAGAGATGTGGGGAATGCTGGTGGGAGGCACAGAAAGAGGGTGGGGTGGGGGAGGAGAGGAGGGGGAGTGATGTTGGAGAAACGGAAGAGCATGAGGAAAGGAAGTTGGAGGGAGAGACTGAGATAAAGTACATATAGGGAGGTAGGAAACCAAATTGATGGTGGTAGAAGAGGAGGGGGGAGTGACGGTGGTGGGAAATGTACACACTGAAAACGGGGAAGGGAGGGGAATACATTAGGAGGGACATAGAATGGAAAATACAGAAAGGCAGGAAGAAAATGGATTTTTTTTTTTAAACTTTGAAATGAGAAGGAGGAAGCGCTCGAGAGGAAAGTACAGAGAGGGTGGGAGGAAACGATAGAGGGGAAGATGAAAAAGTGAAGAGAAGCTCCACGGGTGAGATCATACGAGACATTCTTGAATGTTTTTGTAAGCCGCTTTGTCAAAAGCGGTGGTTTTAAAGGATGACTGTGATGGGAAAAAGGTGGAGAGGTGGAAACATTCTTATCTCTGCTCTGAGAAATCGAACTCATCTTTCGCCCAAGGATTAGTTTTGATATAGGCTTTGAGTAAATAACGTTGGCCCACATCTTGGACAGTTGATTAGATTGATGATGATACCATATGTCCTTTTTCAATTCGTAGAAAGAGACAGATTGTCAACCAATGGGATCTGGTTAATCATGGTAAAAACTATTTGTTTGCTTTAAAAAAAAATGTATGTTGATGCTTCTATGCAGTGTGTTGCGCTAAATATGCTCAGAGAAAAGTAAGGTTTGGCAAATGAATCCTGATTTTTGCAGGTTCAATACATTAAGCCTACAAGATATGACATTATTTCACCCTACAGTACACACACATCCCATGAGTATGACCCAGAATGTATGAAATGTAAATACATTAATAAGCATAATTTATGTTGTCATGAGTCAAGACATGCCTTAAAACCACGGTCGATATACCATCAGGAACTGCCTTCAAGATACGTGAAGGGAATTGGTATTTTCTCATGTATCTTATATACATTTATTTGCTAATTTATTTGGACTGGCCAGACCTGATCTAAGATCCTTCACTTTCTTCAAAGAGCTTCTCAAAAGGTGCGCTGTGTAACGCTCCGGGTGTCGTGGGTGTGGAGTCAGACGCAGGAAACAGAGTGCGATGCTGTGCTCTTTAATGCACAAAACGCAACACAGGGTGCTCACAACCAAAATGCACGACCAGGAACAAACACGTTCCTCTACTACAAAACAGAAGGTCACAATAATTAATCCCGCACAAAGAACCAGGCTGACTAATAAAGCCTCACTAATTATACCCAACTCAAAACAGGTGTACTCAATAAACACATAAGGAGGGGGAGGAAAGAATCAGTGGCAGCTAGTAGGCCGGTGACGACGACCGCCGAGCGCCACCCGAACGGGAAGGGGAGCCACCTTTCCCCTTCTGTCGGAGTCGTGACAAGCTGTGTCGCTCGGAATAACCATTTTGTCTGTTAATCTTGACAGCTAGCCGCCAAGCAGTCGAAAGAGAACCCGATCAGAAATCTAATTCCAGATGAACATCTACATCTCTCCACCGAGAGGTCTCAGCATCAACCTTCTAACAGAGTCGGGTTTAAAGAGGTAGACGAGGGTCGCAAATCTAAATGAGCATCGATTTCCATACCGAGGAACTCAACATGTGTTCTGCTCAAGCTAATTGCATTCCTCCTATCACATTTGAATGATTAAGAAATCACAGGTGTGCGTCAAATGTGTTACAGGCGGCCCTTTGACATGGAAAATAGCATGACGGTAGGCCTATATGTTATATTAGATAAGGCTCTGGGGGGGGGTTCAGAGAATCCATGCTCTGCCTGCATGATTCTGGATTAGCGTGTTGGAAATGGACTGAGTGATAAATAGTAATTATAGTGCAGTCTACAGGTGGGAGTGCACTCCGTCACCTGTGTGCTTGTGTGTGTGCTTGGTTCACCTAAATCAAGTTAGACTGTTAGTGCCTCGAACAGCAAAGGTGTATGGAAGAAATGCATACAGGATTGATACTTTAACCTGGAGTGGTTTATCTTGCCTGAGTATAATGTGCATTGATAATGCCCAAGGCATTAGTGAATTTGTTTTTCCCTTATACTTCTGGTATTTATCTATCGAGATGCCATCAGGTATGACCCAGAGATGAACAAAGATGAGATATATCTCTCAAGATTCCCTGCCTGTCAGACCTCCTTCAAAATAAAACCCTGCGACATTTACATACATTTACATTTAAGTAATTTAGCAGACGCTCTTATCCAGAGCGACTTACAAATTGGTGCATTCACCTTATGACATCCAGTGGAACAGCCACTTTACAATAGTGCATCTAAATCTTTCAAGGGGGGTGAGAAGGATTACTATATCCTATCCTAGGTATTCCTTAAAGAGGTGGGGTTTCAGGTGTCTCCGGAAGGTGGTGATTGACTCCGCTGTCCTGGCGTCGTGAGGGAGTTTGTTCCACCATTGGGGGCCAGAGCAGCGAACAGTTTTGACTGGGCTGAGTGGGAACTGTACTTCCTCAGTGGTAGGGAGGCGAGCAGGCCAGAGGTGGATGAACGCAGTGCCCTTGTTTGGGTGTAGGGCCTGATCAGAGCCTGGAGGTACTGAGGTGCCGTTCCCCTCACAGCTCCGTAGGCAAGCACCATGGTCTTGTAGCGGATGCGAGCTTCAACTGGAAGCCAGTGGAGAGAGCGGAGGAGCGGAGTGACGTGAGAGAACTTGGGAAGGTTGAACACCAGACGGGCTGCGGCGTTCTGGATGAGTTGTAGGGTTTAATGGCACAGGCAGGGAGCCCAGCCAACAGCGAGTTGCAGTAATCCAGACGGGAGATGACAAGTGCCTGGATTAGGACCTGCGCCACTTCCTGTGTGAGGCAGGGTCGTACTCTGCGGATGTTGTAGAGCATGAACCTACAGGAACGGGCCACCGCCTTGATGTTAGTTGAGAACGACAGGGTGTTGTCCAGGATCACGCCAAGGTTCTTAGCGCTCTGGGAGGAGGACACAATGGAGTTGTCAACCGTGATGGCGAGATCATGGAACGGGCAGTCCTTCCCTGGGAGGAAGAGCAGCTCCGTCTTGCCGAGGTTCAGCTTGAGGTGGTGATCCGTCATCCACACTGATATGTCTGCCAGACATGCAGAGATGCGATTCGCCACCTGGTCATCAGAAGGGGGAAAGGAGAAGATTAATTGTGTGTCGTCTGCATAGCAATGATAGGAGAGACCATGTGAGGTTATGACAGAGCCAAGTGACTTGGTGTATAGCGAGAATAGGAGAGGGCCTAGAACAGAGCCCTGGGGGACACCAGTGGTGAGAGCGCGTGGTGAGGAGACAGATTCTCGCCACGCCACCTGGTAGGAGCGACCTGTCAGGTAGGACGCAATCCAAGCGTGGGCCGCGCCGGAGATGCCCAACTCGGAGAGGGTGGAGAGGAGGATCTGATGGTTCACAGTATCGAAGGCAGCCGATAGGTCTAGAAGGATGAGAGCAGAGGAGAGAGAGTTAGCTTTAGCAGTGCGGAGCGCCTCCGTGATACAGAGAAGAGCAGTCTCAGTTGAATGACTAGTCTTGAAACCTGACTGATTTGGATCAAGAAGGTCATTCTGAGAGAGATAGCGGGAGAGCTGGCCAAGGACGGCACGTTCAAGAGTTTGAGAGAAAAGAAAGAAGGGATACTGGTCTGTAGTTGTTGACATCGGAGGGATCGAGTGTAGGTTTTTTCAGAAGGGGTGCAACTCTCGCTCTCTTGAAGACGGAAGGGACGTAGCCAGCGGTCAGGGATGAGTTGATGAGCGAGGTGAGGTAAGGGAGAAGGTCTCCGGAAATGGTCTGGAGAAGAGAGGAGGGGATAGGGTCGAGCGGGCAGGTTGTTGGGCGGCCGGCCGTCACAAGACGCGAGATTTCATCTGGAGAGAGAGGGGAGAAAGAGGTCAGAGCAGGGTAGGGCAGTGTGAGCAGAACCAGCGGTGTCGTTTGACTTAGCAAACGGTTGACGAAGTCATCTGCGACGAAACTGGCATATACCTTAACGATGAAAATAACTACTGAGAGTTATATAGTTGACTGTATGTGTTTTGGCTGGTGGCTAAAACGATGGCTCTCTCAAACAGACAGGAACACACACATTTTCAAACTCACACAGGCCCTGATTCCAAAAGACAGGCGCCTGTGCCAATTAGCCACTCCCACCAATCAGCCACTCCCACCAATTAGCCACTCCCGCCAATCAGCCACTCCCGCCAATCAGCCACTCCCGCCAATCAGCCACTCCCACCAATTAGCCACTCCCACCAATCAGCCACTCGCACCAATCAGCCACTACGATGAGCAATGCAATTAACTGGAACTGTTTGACACAGACAATGCCGGCTATGGATGAAATGAATGAGGAATTGAAGTATAAAGTAAACACATTGATTTTACAATAATCAAACGTTTAACATGTCAATAAATGCTTTGAATAAATATGTTTCAAAATAGTAATTCATCTCACGTTCACATGCTAGTCGAAACTAGGACACTCCGAAATGTCGGACTCGCTAACTGTTTGAACGCGGCACGTGTATAACTACAAGCAGTTAGCAAGTTGGACATTTCCAAGTTTCCTAGTTCTGACTAGCAAACGACAATAGTCCACAGGGAAGGGCTTCCCTTCACAAACCCCTTCCTTCAAAACGAAATGCCTTTTGTTACAGTATTACTTTCATATAATCCATTACGATTGGCAACTACATATACCAAAGAACACAAACTGGTGCTTCTTTCAATGAAAGAAGCTATAGGTCATTATAATATAATTACATTGTCTTCTCGTTTCTAAGCACCGGTAAATGTTGGACTGTAAAATGAAAGATAAACAATTCCAACGCAGCTGGATCATTCTTTGGACAATTCAGACGTTGTTCCCTTGTCATTTGTAAGAGGCATACTACGTTTTGAAAGGCGCAATTCATATTCAAAGGGACTTTTCAAGTAAACAAAGTCATTCTCCAGTGCGGTAACACATCCGTGAAGTTGACAGACCCGTTTGAGATAATACACGGTTGTTTCTGTACAGATGGAGATTACCAAGAGTCACACCAAGGGTAACCATGTTTCTCCCTCTCCGCTAAAGTACATTGAAGACCAAAAGAGACATCGCTTTAGAGCCTTAAAATGCTTGCCGCATAGAAATGGCAGTTATTTTATCCACATTTAGCGAACCGAAAATGTTGCTTTTGATACCAACAGCACCAAAAACATTCAGTCCAATGTGTTCAGATATGAATCATTCTCATTGTGCATTTGCAGATTTTGAATAGTTAAAACAGGCATTTAGGATATCAGTTCAGTCTTTTTCACTTTTAATCCCGTTGGGCCACTACATTTAGAAGATTCCACCAGGATGGTGGAAAAAACAGGCATCTGGAAATGAAGTCCCATTATAGTCCCCCCGAGCAGTTAACTACATTGGCAAAAAGTTAATTGCCACTGCGTTAATGGACGTTTAAATGTCAAACACTTCTATGTAGCCTCCTTTACACCTTTTCTGTCTGTGTCTCAGAGCCAAAAAAAGAGACGCATTGGCTTGGGTTGGCAGAGCCGAGAACAAATTGATTTATTTATTTAATTCCGCGGCCACTGGATATAACCAGTGAGCCTGCCAGAATTAATGAATCTCAAAATGCAATGAAATCATCATTCTTTCAGAACCATTTCCCCGCTGTTCCCTCTCGAGGTCTTGCAGTCGTCTCTGTGTGTCTCGCTGCCAACTTCCAGCACCAATCTGAGGCGCAATCCACAACAATCATAAATCATCTTTGAGCAAAGCCCTAGGAGCTAATGGAGAACAAGCACGGCACCACTTTCAATTCACTAGTAGCTGTCTGCAGGGCCCACGACATGTCATTGATATGGCACACTGGTGGCCCCATGCTCCCTTTCTGTTCAAGAATTGCATTGTTTTGCACCTTTTCAAACCAATACTCACTGTCATAATTGATTGGTTGATTGATTTTTTTTTGATTGATTGATTGATTAATTGATGATATTGTGCCTTCACTCTCATACCTGTCTGGCAAATGCTGAATAAATCAATAATAAAGGAAACTAAGTTGGGCCCAACAAATCATTTTAAAACACTCTTGACGTTGAAGAGAAAAGAACATGTTGGATTAATTGAGAATTGGGAATATTTGATTGAAAACCAAATTTGGAAAAATAACAAAAAAAACGTGTGACTTTGATGTCAAACTGAATGGGAAAGATGGAACATAGCTCTTAATAGTGAAAGCATAATTAGGCTCGGTTTCTTTCTCTTGTTGACTGAAGTATGTTGCTGGATGATTGATGCTAGTTTGATTGACATCAGGCTCCACACTGTCTTTAATCCATCTGTTTTTGAGTTGAACGTACATTTTTGATCTCTCAAGTCAACATTTTGACCAAGACTAAAAATAATATATGTTCAGTGTCTGTTGAAAATAATTTAAGGAACCATGCGGGAGCCTGAGAAGGAATGGTTTGTAGAATGAGTAATAACATAGAATACTGCCTCCTTGATATCTATTTAATCTTCCGTGACAAGCCCTTAACCAACAGTGTAGACCTCTCCGTGAAATGATTACTTACAAGCCCTTAACCAACAGTGTAGACCTCTCCGTGAAATGCTTACTTACAAGCCCTTAACCAACAGTGTAGACCTCTCCGTGAAATGCTTACTTACAAGCCCTTAACCAACAGTGTAGACCTCTCCGTGAAATGCTTACTTACAAGCCCTTAACCAACAGTGTAGACCTCTCCGTGAAATGCTTACTTACAAGCCCTTAACCAACAGTGTAGACCTCTCCGTGAAACGCTTACTTACAAGCCCTTAACCAACAGTGTAGACCTCTCAGTGAAATGCTTACTTACAAGCCCTTAACCAACAGTGTAGACCTCTCCGTGAAATGCTTACTTACAAGCGCTTAACCAACAGTGCAGTTCAAGAAGATTTAAGAAAATGTTTACCAAATAAACTAAAGTAAAAAATAATAAAAAGTAAAGTAAAAAATAATAAAAAGTAACACAATAAAATAACAATAACGAGGCTATATACGGGGGGTACCGGTACAGAGTCAGTGTGCGGGGGTACAGGTTATTTGAGGTAATGTGTTCATGTAGGTAGGGGTGAAGTTCCTACGCATAGATAATAAACAGCGAGTAGCACCAGTGTACAAAACCCATTGGAGGGGGTCAATGTAAATAGTCTGGTGGCAATTTGATTAATTGTTCAACAGTCTTATGTTTTGGGGGAAGAAGCTGTTAAGGAGCATAAGAGATGGTTGCAGCAATATTACGTACAAAATAAGTTACAAAAAAATAACAAAATAGCACAGTTGATTAGGAGCATGTAAAACATCAGCCATCCTCTTCGGCGCCATCTGGGAAGGCAAATATGTGAATTTAATGACTGTGTCAAAAAGACTTCCTGATAGACCATATCATCGACACGTTACAGTGTAACTTAACACATATATAGTAGGTACGCGTCTCTAATGATTTGTTGTGTCATTTACTCTTTCATAGGTGCATGCAGTTCTTGCTGAATAACAAGAGTATGTGTCGTGTTGCCATCGTCAAACGCTATCTCATTTGTCTGGGATCATCTGATGCTCGTCAGGCATTCACTCCTCTGCATGGTGACAGTGTTGTGGAACATGAGAGATTGAGGGTGAGTCCCAATAATATAGTATTTCTCCTGAAGTGTACACTTGTTCACTATACATCTCATAGCATTGGATCGTTGGAGGCATGGACTAGATGGAGTTTCCATGTTTCTTATACCAGTCATTTCTTTTCAAATCAGTGAAGGGAAGTGAACAAGTTTGGGGAGATAATAGGAACACATCCAGAGAGTGGGCTGAACTTTTTCTGATGTTTGCTCCTGTTCAGGGACTTTTAATGAGTCCCTACACATCTCTTTAGGGTCCTACTGACAGAGAAGCAACAGCAGACATACAGCTTTGTTAAAGCTCTCTGAAAAACACTGAAGGCTCAACAGGATCTGGCGGCAGATTAATTGATTACATGATAACTCAGCAATGTTGCAACTGTGCTACCTAACACAGCCAATATACATTGAGTGCACAAAACATTACAAACGCCTGCTCTTTCCATGACATAGACGGACCAGGTGAAAGCTATGATCCCTTATTGATGCCAGCTATTAAATTCACTTCAATCAGTGTAGATGAAGGGTGGGGAGAGAGGTTAAAGAAGGATTTGTTAAGCCTTGATGTAATTGAGACATATATTGAATGGGCAACACAATTATTTGCAGTGCCTTTGAACGGGTTATGGTAGTAAGTGCCAGGCGCACCGCTTTGAGTGTGTTAAGAATTGCAACACTGCTGGGTTTTTGACGCTCAACAGTTTCCTGTGTGTATCCAGAATGGTCCACCAGCCGAAGGAAATCCAGCCGACTTGACACAGCTCAATATTAGCAATGTTTTCTCCTCTGTTTTGTACATTTTTGTACTACAGGAAAGAAAGGAAACCCCAACAAAAAGTGTCTTAGTAGGGCATTGAGCCACCACGAGTCAGAAAAGCTTCTATGGGCCTTGGCATACATTCTACAACTGTCTGGAACTATAATTGGGGGATCTGACACCATTTTCTCGCAAGAAATTCCATAATTTGGTGTTTTGTTGAAGGTGGTGGAAAACACATTCTCAGGCGCCACTCCAGAATCACCCGTAAATGTTCAATTGGGTTGAGATCCGGTGACTGAGACACACACACACGTCCTTTAAACCCCCAATGCTCCTTTGAGAACCATCTTTCAAAGTCACTGAGATTTATTCTTTTAGCCATGGTAACCAGAATAATGGGCAACTGGACATCTTTATGCATGGCTCTAAGCATGATGGGATGTTAATTAACTCATGAACCACACCTGTTTGGAAGCACCTACATTCAATATACTCTCTCTCTCTCTCTCTCTCTCTCTCTCTCTCTCTCTCTCTCTCTCTCTCTCTCTCTCTCTCTCTCTCTCTCTCTCTCTCTCTCTCTCTCTCTCTCTCAATAATTATATGTCTCTCCAATTATCTGTCTCAATGGGCTGGAAGGAGCTTGGCCAACCTGACAGATGGAATGTGATGATACATTAGCAAGGCTGGACAGTAGGTCTTTACCAAACATAAACAGACATACTGCATTGAAGGCTGGACAGTAGTTCCTTACTCTGGAACCTCAAGAAACTGGAGTCACTACAGTGGGACAGTCTCTGAGTCCATTAGACTGTGGAACGTGACTGTCACTTAAACTGTACTGCAAATGGATGTTCAGCTTACTTTGATCAAAGTTCCGTTTCTGTACAACATGTTTTGCTACTTTTAACCCTTTGACGCGTACAATCACATATTTGTGATCATTGTCGAGTGGCCCCTGCAGCGCAAATATGTCATCTAAACAGCATTCTTGTCTGAAAAGCATCTAAACAATGTCTTGTACTGATGGAAAATAAAGGTTGACACAGCATTATTCCTCAATGTCACCTTTCATTGTAAAAGGTGAATGCAAAGTTCATCCAAGCATCACGCGGAACACATCCACAGGTAAACTCATTCCATAAACCAGTCTACATAGCATGTGGAGCTGACAAACAGAACAGTGGTTAGCGACCTAACAGCTAGACTTGTTTACAATGTGCCACATCTACGGTGAGCACAAGGGATACATGTTTCGAAAAGAAATACAATGTCAGCGAAGCTAAAAGCGGCAAAATTCTTTAGTATGGCAGCCATGTGACTGAAAAGGTCATTAACAGATTTTTGCTAATCGCGAAGCAAATAAAATGTCATCACCTCACAGATTATCACCTCGAATGCAATCCTGCTGCCTAGCTGTCGTGCGAAAGCTACACAGGGTTGGCAGATTTGAGTGAAACCAAAAATTCAAGAACAGCAGCATAGAATTCTGGTACCTTGAGCAAAAATAGCTCACTTGGTAGGTGCCGTTATTAATATTTAGAATTTACATGTCAAAAGGGTTGAGGGGAAATATTCAGTAAATATGTACAGTATGAATTAAAGGGCAATTCCAACCACATTTTCATTACACCCGGCACAATACCACAATACCAGTGTCTACAAAATGTAGAAATTAAAGTGGAAATGGCACATTTCTACATGTTGTTGGGAGGAAAAAAAACACTATGAGATTTGGGGAACAAGAGAACACCCTACCTCTGGCTAAAAACCTGTTGCAGGTTTAGAAAATCACAGTTTTTCTTTATTTTAATCCTACCCTGCGATGTAATAATAGAAGCATTTCTTAGGACCTTTCCTCTTATCTTTTCGACCAAAGATCCTAGAAGCGCTCCGCTTTCACACATTTAGACACTGTTGTGATGCTGGAGATAATGAACATGTGGTTGAAAAGTGGCGGAATTGCTCTTTGAACCCCTTGGAGTGACACTTTCCTTTCCACCAAAATGGACAGGGCTTGTCGATAGGCCCTCTCTCCACCTCCGCTCTGAAAGTGACGCATTATTACTAACCGCTTACACTCTGCATCACTTTATTTACAATTGTTCACTGTGAACAGGCAATGGCTAAGGACTGTCCAAACAATTAGTCATGTCTTTTTCTCCATGAATGAGACTTGTAGTGGAGCCACGGCATGGTTGAATGAGCCGTCCTCCAAATGGACTAATTTTACACACGATAAACCTCTGTCAAAGCGCTGCAACTCAAGGGTCCTGTGTGGTTCAGTTGGTACGGCATGGCACCTGCAGCACTTGCAATTTTATTCTGTTGAATTTGTGTCATTATTATTATTAAATCATTGTCAGTATTAGTAGACAGTATTCGCCGTGTTATTCTTGTGTCTAAGTACTGTTTGTTTATGTTGATAAATGTTTAAGCCCTGCTACCAGTTCCTATAAAGTGGATACTGGATACTTGAGCGTGCCAGTAGTTTATTGTTAGGCAGGTTTGTGTATGAAGGAGGGAGTAAGGGTGGGAATAAAGGGAGAGAGTGTCTGTAGACATGCATCCTGGATGCACATGTGCAATTTACACCTGTCTCTTTGTTTAGGCATGTGTTTAGTGTGTATGCGTCACAGGGGGCTGCTGAGAGGAGGACGGTTCATAATAACGGCCGGAACGGAGCGAATGGAATGTCACCAAACACAATGGAAACTACGTTGGATGTAGTTGACACCGTTCCATGAATTCTGCTCGAGCCATTATCACGAGTCCTTCCTCCACAATGAAGGTGCCACAAATCCCCCGTGGTATCCAGTATGTGTGTGTGTGTGTGTGTGTGTGTGTGTGTGTGTGTGTGTGTGTGTGTGTGTGTGTGTGTGTGTGTGTGTGTGTGTGTGTGTGTGTGTGTGTGTGTGTGATGTGTTTCCTACTACTGCAGTCTTATTGGAGTCTGAGGAACCCCGAGGAGTGGATCTCCATGAGCACAAACTCGGTCTGCTTCCTCCCTCTCTCCCTCTCTCTCTCTCTCTCTCTCTCTCCCACTGCAGGAGGACAAGGGAAGAGTAATCGATCAGCAACCAGGCCCAGACCACAGTGTGAAACCCTGTCAATACAGGATGCTCAAACGAGACACTGAGACGAGACACAGCGAGCTGATCCCTATTTTACTGTCCAGCAGACGGATCAACCGACAACTTCTATTGGATGACGCAGCAGTACTCGGAAATGTGAAGAGTCACAACAAAAATCGAATCAAATTGTATTGATCACACACCTATTTAGCAGATGTTATTGCGGGTGTAGCAAAATGCTTGTGTTCCTAGCTCCAACGGTGCAGTAATTCAAAGACTCAATCATCGACTCTCTTACTGACAGTTGTGGCTGCTAGATCTATGTTGTCTCTACCTTCTTGCCCTTTGCGCTGTTGTCCGTGCCCAATCTTGTTTGCACCATGTTTTGCGTTGCTACCATGTTGTTGTCATGTTGTGTTGCTACCATGTTGTTGTCATGTTGTGTTGCTACCATGTTGTGTTGTCATGTGTTGCTGCCTTGCATTGTTGTCTTAGGTCTGTCTTTATGTAGTGTTGTCTCTCTTGTCGTGATGTGTGTTTTGTCCTATATTTATATGTTATTTAAAAAATATATACATTTTTTTAAATGTATTGTTTTATTTAATCGCAGCCCCCATCCCCACAGGAGGTTTTTTGTCTTTTGGTAGCCCGTCATTGTAAATAATAATTTGTTCTTAACTGACTTGCTTAGTTAAATAAAGGTTAATTAAAAGTTAAATAAAAAAAATTTAAAACCTAACAATTCATAACAATACACATGAAAAAACTGTGGAAAATAAGGATTTAGAGAAAAAGAATGGAAAAATGTCACAAGAGATTAGACTGCACATCTATTTTTACTCTGTGGGGATTTGTGACTGGGGAGATAATCTAATATAGGTCATTATTGTCAGTTGCCAGTTATGAGGATTCATGGAGATTTTTTCGCTGAGCTCTCGGCACAAAACTGCCCGTGAAAGCCTTCACACTCTGTCAGATAAATCAAAGCTCTTCTGAAAGTAAGAGTAAGAGCTAGTAAGAGCTACAGTAAGAGCTACATTCAATCAAACCCGTAGTGCATGAGTTTTAGGCAGTGGCATGTAAATAATTTCCTGTACTTATATTGATGAGGCTTCAACAGCACTGGGAGATGCAGAGAAAGGGAGAATGTGTGTACACATAAAGTGCACCGCTGTCAAAACTCATTCATTTACCAACGTTTGATCTATTTCCAATATGTTGTCAACTAAGTACTTTAGTAGAGTGCTGCTAGATTACTGGGTTTATTTGCAGTATTGACTGGTAAAACACCACTCTCATTTTGTGAGTGTGTCCTTTGCAAAGAAGAAGCTGTGAGAAATACTCAAATGGCAAGGTATGCAATTACACCAAACTGACACTTCCAGAGTACGCGGAAGGAGGGTGTTTGTGTGGGTGGGTGGGTGGGTGGCAGGTACCCTAGCAGTTAAGAGCAGGGGGCAAGTAACTGAGCCCTGAGCCAACTAGGTTAAAAATCTGTTGATGTGCCCTTGAGCAAGGCACTTAACCTTAATTGCTCCTGTAAGTTGCTCTGGACAAGGAGCGCCCGCTAAATGATTCAAATGTAAAATGTGTGTGTGTGTGTGTGTGTGTGTGTGTGTGTGTGTGTGTGTGTGTGTGTGTGTGTGTGTGTGTGTGTGTGTGTGTGTGTGTGTGTGTGTGTGTGTGTGTGTGTGTGTGTGTGTGTGTGTGTGTGTGCATCTGTAGTGTACATGCATCAATCTGTCGATCAATCTGCATAACGAACTTACACGACTGCCTGGTGAACCTGTAGAAACACGTCACATAGTGCCTCTTGTCTCGACAATAGAAAACGAATGTGCTCATAGCCAGCCTTCGCCATTATGTCTGATGAATGGAACAATCATGCTGCTTTGTTCGCCTAACAGGTAGGAAGAGAACACACAACAAAACATCACGTTAGAAGCCCCTCAATTAGCATGCATTACTCAAGCCCATTAAGATTACTTGACTAATTAATTGTCTAATTGACCTACGCAAGCGAGCGCCGTGCGCCAAGTTAAAACACCTCATTAAAATCGGGGAGAGGAATTATTAAATTATTAAACGTGTGCCTTTTGGGAGTACAGTTTACGAAGAACCTCAGGACAGGGAACGGTCGGGTACATAAAATCCCATCCCCTCCTGAAATCAGAACAAAAAAACACTATCATTCAGAAACATGAATTATAAAGTGGGAAAGTATATCAGTGGAGTTTAGCATTGTAATTGATGGCAGTGAAAACAAAAAGGGTCTTGGGTCTGGGTTGACAATGGCCTGTTCCGTTGAGGCAGGATTATAAACATGACAGTTTTTCTTCCTCATCCAGTTTTCCGCTACTCCATACATTACATTTAAAAAATGTATAATTTGATGGTTTTGTGGCCTGGAAAAACAACACATATACACACACACACACACACACATGTACACACAAACTGAAGCGTTTTACACTGCGGCTTGAGTGATACACCATTCGTCTGCATGTTTATTCATTAGGCCGGACTTCTTCTGTAGCTGAATGCAGTCAGACACAGAGAGAGAGATACAGAGACACAGAGATACAGAGACACAGAGATACAGAGCCACATTATCTATTAGCACAAACACAGAACAACAGAGGGGACCCGCATGTTAATATTTATTCAGCCATCAGATAAGACTCCCCAGCCCTGTGGAGTTAGTCACTTCTAGGCCACGGGAGGGATATGTATGTGCCTCTGATGTTCTTGAGCCTCCATGTAGGCTTCAGAGATCAGGAGTCAATGAGGAGCAGCAGTGTATAGGGAGAGAGAGCATCATCTGAATTATTCATCTCGTCCTCTCTCTCTGTCTGTCACTCTCCGACAGCATTTGCAGAGACTTCCCAGTTCAAGCTCGCTCTCTCTCTGTGTCCATTCTGCTAATCAGATCACCCACTTTCATACGGCTCTTTCTTGAAATTAGCACTCATTCCTCCCTCTTTAGCATCTTCTACCTCTTCCTCGTCTTTACCCTCTGCATCCCTCTCCGCCTCTTTCTCTCTTCTTTTTCTGTCCCCTTCTACTGCTCCCATCTCTCTCTCCCCAATTACCCACCTATCTCTGTGTGATGTTCAAGGGAAAGTGACAGGCAGTCGTGGGATGAGAAGACAGGGTTTAAAATCTCGGCGTTCTGACTACCAGCCCCGTCTATTTCTCATTACCTGGGTGCCTTCGCTGCAGCCAACACATACACTGAGATTCTCTGAATGTGTTCCACTAAATCAGTGTTATAGATTTGCAGAGTTTATTATATATATATATATATATGACTGTACAAGTGAGTTTGTGAGAAGTTATTCAGACTGATGGCAATATGGTGCAAGCATAAAGTATTGGTTAAACTTGACTTTACCGTGTACTTATTTGTAATTATTCTTGTATCCACAGTGACACAAGTACTGGAATGACATGCTGTTGCACTACACACATTATTCCAAATTCATATCTCAAAGCCAGAAGCACTGCTTGCTTTCCATTCTCACCTTCTACTTTCTAATCAGGAACTGAGTCAGACTTAGGACACCATGTGAGAACTCTGGCCAATCAGTGACATTAATCAAGAAAACAGCAGCACCTCGAGGCTCAGATTTGAGTACCCCTGCACTATAAACTATACTTCCACTGCAAAATAAAGTGTTGCCAAAGGCTTTCTTTGGCCTTGTCACCAAGGAACTAGTCCAATATACAGGAATAGGTCCCAAATACGTAAGGTGTACAGTATTATTAGGACAGCCTCAGTTCTGCTGAGATAGAAGAAATTCTTGCTGAGACTGAGGGCGTCCTAATATGGGCATTGTGATGGTGTATGTCAGTTTTTGGATGTACTGTACTATATTAGGGTTATAATAACATCACTGTTTAAAAAAAATCTACAAAATGCAAACTACAACCTTACCCGTCGAGGTTAATCTAACGTTTATGCAAGTACACTGTAAATTGCCATGTCAATCGCCCACACACAGTTCTTGACAACCACTCAGAAACCTAGTGAATATTATGCTTTATTGAAAATGGCATGAAGGAGCTCAACAGGCATACAAAGGATGAAAAGTATCACCACATTGATTTCCCAACTCGGTTAACATGAACGTCTTCCTCTGTCAGCATGGAACGGTTGCTAAATCAACAAACATCACACACTTAACATATACAGTTTTTAACAAAGCTGGGGGGACAATCTCATTATGTTTTGTTACCTTACTTGGAGAGAGAGAGAGAGAGAGAGAGAGAGAGAGAGAGAGAGAGAGAGAGAGAGAGAGAGAGAGAGAGAGAGAGAGAGAGAGAAGGACAGAGAACAGAAAAGAAATAAACAACATGTAAAGTGTTGGTATCATCTTTCATGAGCTGAAGGAAAATATCCCAGACATTTTCCATATGCACAAATGAGCTTATTTCTCTGTTTACATCCATGTTAATGAGCATTTCTCCTTTGCCAAGATAATCCATCCACCTGACAGGTGTGGCATATCAAGAAGCCGATTCAACAGCATGATCATTACACAGGTGTACCATCCGCTGGGGACAAAAAAAGGGCCACTAAAATGTGCAGTTTTGTCACACAACTTGAAACATATGTGGCATTGTGTCGAGGGAGTTTGCAATTGGCATGCTGACTGCAGGAATGTCCACCAGAGCTATTGCCAGAGAATTTAATGTCAATCTCTCTACCATAAGTCACCTCCAACATCGTTTTAAAGAATTTACCAGTACGTCCGATCGGCCTCACAACCACAGACCGACCACGTGTAACTATGTCAGCCGAGGAACTCCACATCCAGCTTTTTCACCTGCGAGATTGTCTGAGACCAGCCACCTGGACAGCTGATGAAACTGTGGGTTAACACAACCTGCCAGAAACCGTCTCAGGGAAGCCCATCTCCATGCTCGTCGTCCTCACCAGGGATTTGACCTGACTGCAGTTCGGTGTCGTAACCGACTTCAGTGGGCAAATGCTGACCTTCAATGGCCACTGGTAACTGGGGAAGTGTACTTTTCATGGATGAATCCTGGTTTCAGCTGTACCGGCTAGATGTCGTGTGGGCGAGCGGTTTGTTGATGTCAACATTGTGAACAGAGTGCCCCATGGTGAAGGTGGGGTTATGGTATGGGCAGACGTAAGCTACGGACAACGAACACGATGGCAACAACAAAACCGTTACAGATATGCTGTTATCTGTTGGACACAGATACCTTGGGAAAAAAAAGGTAGGGTCGTGGATCAGAAAACCCATCAGTATCTGGTGTGTGACCACCATTTGCTTCATGCAGCGTGACACATCTCCTTGCATAGAGTTGATCAGGCTGTTGATTGTGGCCTGTGGAATGTTGTCCCACTCCTCTTCAATGGCTGTGCAAAGTTGCTGGATATTGGCGGGAACAGGAACACTGTCTCATACACGTCGATCCAGAGCATGCCAAACATACTCAATGGTGAGTATGCAGGCCACGGAAGAACTGGGACATTTTCAGCTTCCAGGAATTGTGTACAGATCCTTGCGACATGGGATTGTGCATTATCATGCTGAAACATGAGGTGATGACTGTCGATGAATGGCAAGCCAAGGGGCCTCAGAATCTCATCACTGTGCATCCAAATTGCCATCGTGTTCGTTGTCCGTAGCTTATGTCTGCCCAAACGCATTGTGCAAAGGAATGAATGGCTGCAATTAAACTTAATTGTGCATTCGATGACGCATTGAGAAGGGATGTTGATATTTGTTGCTTACTGCATTCTTCTTCTTTTTTCTAAACATGTAGGACAATTAATACACAGTAGTTTTAGTAAGTAGCAGGCAAGACAGATTTCAGACACGGCAAGAGTGTTCTGCTAGTCTGTATCCCCCTACAATCTGCAATCTGGAGCCAAGCCCAGACTCACATGCAGAGGAAAAAGATGATGATAGGATCTCCAAATAGAAAACCTTTAATTTGAAAAACCACTTACAGAGAAAAGAGCAAGAGAGAGCGACAGAAAGAGAGAGGGGAAGAGGGAGAGAGAGAGAAATAGAGAGAGAACTATAATGGAGAGGAAGTTTAAATAAAAAGAAAGAAAGAAAGATTGCCAAAACTTTTTACGTAGATGTTACGGACTGTAAATCGCTGCACCAAAACAGAACTAGGGGAAGGCATCATGACATATTGACCATATAGTGTAGTAGCCTCCCCACAATATTAATAATTCAGTGAGTTTGTCCTCTTGTTTACCAAACAGCCTCTGCAGCTGAGCTGAATCTCTGTATGCATCCCAAATGGCAACCTATTCCTTATATAGTACACTACCTCAGACCAATCATTAATCAATCATTACTAGTGCGGTACATTCTGTGTTTTACACTATCCCTAGTTTTCTCGTCATCAAAAGTTATGGTGCATCTCACTGAATAAAATTATTCAAATGAAGGTGTATATAGTGTGTGACATATTGGTATTATTTTCTCAGAAAAGGTTATACCCCCCCCCACAAAACAAAAAGCTGATTGCAATGTAATCAAGATGCTGTTTTGATGCAATATATTCTTCCTAAATCCTTATAACACATTTGTGGCTAATGTTATTGAGCTGCAATGCTTTAAGGCTGTTGGATCTAATAGTAGGCTACAGCTATGGTTGTTTTTCAAAGGAGATTTTCATCCAACTCAGTGACACCTGTGGATGCAGATTTCACTACCTATACAACAGCTCCTTCTGAATAGTCTAGGAATACACCAATATCATCTTCTCATGACCAAAATATATACAAAAAAATATTGACTTGTATATATGAATGTCATTTCTCGAAAAAAAATGCATTTTCGTTTTGGATAATAAACTCTATTTCCGATTATATTCCTTTTTTGACCTTTGAGCAAAAGATGAAATGAGTCTGCGGCAATGCTCTCGAAGAAGCAGGAAGACACACGAAGCAAGAAATTCAATTGATTTGTTTATGTTGTTCAAAATGTCACCCCACGGTCCTTGTGTGTACTCACACTAGCATCAAAATAAAGAAGAACTGATACTGTAGCAATTTTCTCTCTTAAATTTCAATTCCCTTTTCACTACCTACAAAAATATATATTTTTATGCAGGGAGAGCATTCACATGGACCACCATATGAAATACCAAATGCCACTGTATGTTAGGGATTTACTGTTGTTTAGGCCTATTCACTTACTTTCCCAAAGGGCTGGGAATATCAATGTCAAATGTTAATAGTTAGCATATACCTCCCAGGCATGTGAAATGAATTAAATAGCTATAATAATCAGGCAACACATAAACATTATTTGTTTTGTCACATTATATCAATACCCTGCGGTGCTGGAAGAGACTGATAAATCGCCAAGTCGGTAATGTTTCCTGGCATGTGCAAAATTGGTGGGGAGATTAGCGTGCTCAGGGCAACAAGCACAACTGGTAATGATACAAATTAATTAGTTGAATGTAGCCTCGCGGAGGAAGAGTACACATAAACATTCAGAACATGCCAGCTGAAGTTAATGCCAGAGCTCAGCTTGATTTACTCAATTTGCACTGACCCACCGCTCGCCTCGAATCTCCTCCCTCATTCTCACATTTGACTCAGTAATTCCACCAATCAAACGGAGCGGCTGACCTCTGACATCATGACTTGCCAGCCTTAATCATAGGAAACGTTAAGCAATTCTCAGTCCATTCACTGGGCTAATGTTTCCATTAGTGAGCCATTACTCACCAGTGATACCCGGAGCTCTGCCACTCCAGACAGAAACTCCTGACTGGATAACTAGCATGCATAGCTCCCATAGAATGGAACACAATTGGCTGATATTAATCACTGGGTGCAATGTACACAGAGCCATACGGTAACATGGGAACCATTAAACATGTCACTAAGTATTGACCCTGTGTGTGTGTGTGTGTGTGTGTGTGTGTGTGTGTGTGTGTGTGTGTGTGTGTGTGTGTGTGTGTGTGTGTGTGTGTGTGTGTGTGTGTGTGTGTGTGTGTGTGTGTGTGTGTGTGTGTGTGTGTGTGTGTGTGTGTGTGTGTCAAATAATTTATTACCCAATTGTCTCCAACCTTCCTTATAATGTCATATCATGAATTATATGCATTCATAAAGTAAACCCTTGCTGCGCTATTATTCATGTACTGTATTAGTCAACTGTGCCTGAAGCCGTCCTGTGAGTGATATCACTTCCAAAAGGCTGTGCAGCTCTGAATTTCCTGACTTCCTTCCTTGCCAGCAGGAGTTTCATAGCACCTCATAGAAATACCTTTAACCATATTTCACAGGAAATATAAAGCTGCCCCTCTGAGAGTGAGTTTGATGTGAGTGTGTTCTGGCAGGCTGGAAGATAAGATAGAAAATGTATATAGTGCCAGACAGGGTCTCCATCACAAAACCTGATCTGATATTATGAATTGAGTTCTTATCAGTGGTCAGTTTTTTCCTCCTAACGGTTAAG
Source organism: Oncorhynchus keta (assembly GCF_023373465.1). Taxonomy (NCBI): domain Eukaryota; kingdom Metazoa; phylum Chordata; class Actinopteri; order Salmoniformes; family Salmonidae; genus Oncorhynchus; species Oncorhynchus keta. The sequence continues at coordinate 44,406,244 of NC_068449.1, read as the reverse complement.
GTCAGGATTGGGAATGTAAACTGATCCTAGAACTGTGGCAGGCTACTTCTAACCCAGAGTTTGCCTACAGACGAGTCACTGTCAATATTGTAGCTTTGAAATATATTCATGTTTGTTCATGAAATTTTAATTTGTGAATTATGTTTGTTTGATAACTTTTTTGTTTGCTGATTTAAACAGAAGTGTACTGCATCACAGCATAGCTTTGAGCTGCCCTATCTGTTGGCAAGATAGCACCGACAGATAGGGAAGATCTGGTTCTAGCTTCTAAGCAACTTTGCAGTGTTTTGTTTTTGTGTGTGTTATTTCTTACATTAATCACCCAGGAAATGTTTTGTGTTATTACATACAGCCGGAAAGAACTTCTGGATATCATAGTGGCGGTAACTCACCAGCATTACGAACAGGAATACGACTTTTCCCCAATTGGATCCTTTGTTCTTACCTCCCAGAGCAATTGAACTGATTCCAGAGGCTGATCCAAAATGCCGCCTGCTGAGAAAAGGTATGGACTTCTAGTCCGACTCAGGAGGTGCACACAGCACCCACCGCTTCTGAGTATATTACTCACAAATGTTCAGTCTCTGGAAAATAAAGTAGATGAGCTCAAGGCGAGAATCTCCTTCCAGAGAGACATCAGGGATTGTAACATACTCTGTTTCACGGAAACATGGCTCTCTTGGGATATAATGTCTTTGTCCACGCAGCCAGCTGTGTTCTCAGTACATTATGCAGACAGGAATAAAGAACTCTCCGGGAAGAATAAAGGCGGGGGTGTATGTTTCATGATTCACTACTCATGGTGTGATTGTGATAACATACAGAAACTCAAGTCCTTTTGTTCACCCGACCTTGAATATCTCACAATCAAATGTCGACCGTATTACATCCCAAGTCACAGCCGTGTATATTCAACCCTCAAGCCAATACCGTGACGGTCCTCAAGGAAATTCACTGGACTTTATGCAAACTGGAAACCACATACAGTATCCTGAGGCTGCATTTATTGTAGCTGGGGATTTTAAAAAAGCATATTTGAGGAAAGCGCTATCGACATTTTACCAACACATTGACTGTAGCAATCTCTCTGAGAAACATTAGACCACTGCTACTCAGCTTTTCGAAATGCCTACAAGGCCCTCACCCGTCCTCCCATTGGCAGATCTCATCAAGACTCCATTTTTCTCCTCCCTTCCTTTAGGTAGAAACTCCAACAGGGAGTACCTGTGCTAAGGACTATTCAACGCTGGTCTGACCAATCGGAATACACGATTCAAGATTGTTTCAATCACGCAGATTGGGATATGTTCCAGGTAGCCTCTGAGAATAACATCAATGAATACGCGGAAAGAGTGACTGTGTTTATCAGGAAGTGTATAGGAAATGTTGTAGCCACTGTGAATATTAAAACCTACCCTAACCAGAAGCCGTCGATAGATGGCAGCATTCGTGCAAAACTGAAAGTGCGAACCACGGCATTTAACCATGGCAAGGTGACTGAGAATATGGCCGAATACAAACAGTGTATTTATTTCCTCTGTAAGGTAATCAAACGTCAAACATGACTATAGAGACAAAGTAGAGTCGCAATATGAGTGGCAGTGTATACAGACAATGACGGACAACAAATGGAAAACCAGACACGTCAAGGACACCGACGTCTTGCTTCCGGACACCTTCTTCGTCTGCTTTGAGGATAACACAGTGCCACCAACGCGGCCCACTACCAAAAACTGTGGGCTCTCCTTCTCCGTGGCTGACATGAGTAAGACATTTAAGCGTGTTAACCTTCGCAAGGCTGCTGGCCCATACGGCATCCCTAGCCGCGTCATCAGAGCATGCGCAGACCAGCTGGCTGAAGTGTTTACAGACATATTCAATCTCTCCCTATCCCGTCTGCTGTCCCCATATGCTTCAAGATGTCCACCATTGTTCCTGTAACCAAGAAGGCAAAGGTAACTGAACTAAATGACTACTGCCCCGTAGCACTCACTTCTGTCATCATGAAGTGCTTTGAGAGGCTAGTCAAGGATTGATACACTGCCAATTCTGCAGGTTTTCCTACTTACAAAGCATGTAGAGGTTTGTCATTTTTATCATAGGTACACTTCAACTGTGAGAGATGGAATCGAAAACAAAAATCCAGAAAATCACATTGTATGATTTTTTATTAATTAATTCATTTGCATTTTATTGCAGGTAGAGATCCTGGTGTGCAAAAGAGCAGAAAAGTAAATAAATAAAACAGTATGGGAATGAGGTAGGTGAATTGGGTGGGCTATTTACCGATTGACTATGTACTGCTGCAGCAATCGGTTAGCTGCTCAGATAGCAGATGTTTAAAGTTGGTGAGGGAGATAAAAGTCTCCAACTTCAATGATTTTTTAAATTCGTTCCAGTCACAGGCAGCAGACAACTGGAAGGGAAAGGCGGCCAAATGAGGTGTTGGCTTTAGGGATGATCAGTGAGATACACCTGCTGGAGCGCGTGCTACGGATGGGTGTTGCCATCGTGACCAGTGAACTGAGATAAGGCAGAGCTTTACCTAGCATGGACTTGTAAATGACCTGGAGCCAGTGGGTCTGGCGACGAATATGTAGTGAGGGCCAGCCGACTAGAGCATACAAGTCGCAGTGGTGGGTGGTATAAGGTGCTTTAGTGACAAAACGGATGGCACTGTGATAGACTGCATCCAGTTTGCTGAGTAGAGTGTTGGAAGCCATTTTGTAGATGATATCGCCGAAGTCGAGGATCGGTAGGATAGTCAGTTTTACTAGGGTAAGCTTGGCAGCGTGAGTGAAGGAGGCTTTGTTGCGGAATAGAAAGCCGACTCTGGATTTGATTTTTGATTGGAGATGTTTGATGTGAGTCTGGAAGGAGAGTTTGCAGTCTAGCCAGACACCTAGGTACTTATAGATGTCCACATATTCAAGGTTGGAACCATCCAGGGTGGTGATGCTAGTCGGGCATGCGGGTGCAGGCAGCGATCGGTTGAAAAGCATGCATTTGGTTTTACTCGCGTTTAAGAGCAGTTGGAGGCCACGGAAGGAGTGCTGTATGGCATTGAAGCTCGTTTGGAGGTTTGATAGCACAGTGTCCAATGACGGGCCGAAAGTATATAGAATGGTGTCGTCTGCGTAGAGGTGGATCAGGGAATCGCCCGCAGCAAGAGCAACATCATTGATATATACAGAGAAAAGAGTATGTGAGGACGTTTCTTTTTTTGCTGAGTTGACATGATTCCATGTGTGTTATTTCATAGTTATTTCATGTCTTCACTATTATTCTACAATGTAGAAAATAGTAAAAATAAATACAAACCCTTGAGTAGGTGTATCCAAACTTTTGACTGGTACTGTAGGCTATATAAAACTATAAGCTTAACCATTATCCATCTTTGTGCCTGTACACTGTTACAGGATGATGCAATGGCATGAAACTTTACTTGACAAACCAAATGAATACAAATGTACTTCTATTTCCAACATCCTCTCTGCAGCAAAACATGCTTTCATCATAAATGGCACCCTAGTCTTTTGACCAGAGACCATAGTTCATGAGTACCATAAAGGTTACAGGAGCAGTCTTTCAACCTTCCCAGCTGTGCTGCACGGACAACTAGTGAACTAGTCCACTCAGTAATTTGTTGTTTTATTCCCAAATAGATCAGTATTTTGGACCATAACCTAAGTGGGTTGGAAAAGCAATGTACTAGGTATTGTGTAGGTTGTACTTCACGTATGAGTCACCACCTGCATTTGGTCTTATGTATCAAAATTAGAAATTGTGTTTTTTTTTTACATTGGATAAAAGTAGAGACACCGAGCTCCCAAATGGTATATCATACACTGCATTTTTGAGGAACAATGGGGAAGTAATTCTGCTTTGAAAGTTGATCAACTTGTAAACTCACTTTTGAGAAAATGGCCTTTGAATGTTTTGGTATCTAGTGAATAGCTCTTCTTTGTCTACATCCATTCAGCATCGTTCACACCCTCTTAAGCTTTAGCCCCACCCATCTCGTTTTGCTCTCAGAGAGTTCAGAGCGCACACTTGACGCTCTGGCTGAGGATTTGTTTACCTCTGGATAACATGAAAACAGCCTATCCTCTGCTGACAACAATTTCATTGCGCTTTTTTGATGATGTTTACTGACACCGGCCATATTCAACGGGTGTTGTACACTTTAGCTTAAGACATGTAGCTAGCTAGGTAAACAATGAACCTAGCTAGGTAAACAATGTATAAGATCACACGTCACATAACGTTAGCTAACGAGCCAGCCAGCTGACGTTAGCTAGTTAAACAACAATGAACATAGTGCCAAATCATGTCATTACTACCCTGCATGAATCTGCTGGAAGCTAACCAACCAGGTTCAATGTTAGCTCGCTGACATTAGGCTCTAACTAGCAAAGCAAACGGCTCTGGGATACGAATAATAACGTCATACACGTAACGTTAGCTAGGGAGCCAGCCAGCTAATGTTAGCTTGCTAGCCAGGTAAACAATGAACCTAGCTAGGTAAACAATGTGTAAGATCACACACGTCACGTAATGTCAGCTAGGGAGCCAGCCAGCTAATGTTAGCTTGCTAGCCAGGTAAACAATGAACCTAGCTAGGTAAACAATGTGTAAGATTACACACGTCACGTAATGTTAGCTAGGGAGCCAGACAGCTAACATTAGCTAGCTAGCTAGCTAACAGTACACTTTAGCTTGAAATGAAACCACTTTCTGTCAAAATTAGAAACGTGTAATATCTGAAAATGTAGAATGCTAGGCTATTTTACCCGTATATATCATCATGCATGATGGACGTGTCTCCCTGTCACGGATACCATTCCACGGTTGCCCTTAGTTTGAAGATGTAATTCGGAGACAGGTGTTTTCTCCTTCTCTTTAGCTATTAAACTCTAATTCCACTGATTTCAAAACTCGATCCTCCAGAAATTGGAGAGCAACACCTATGCAGCTCCACTACACAATACATTTTTTGTTAAAGCAGCATTCGACAGGATTACCAACACAGACTGACCAGCTCAAATAGACAGAAGCCTTATATATGGCAGACCAATCCGAACTCCTCTCTCGGCATGTCCAGCCCACTCATTATCTCAGCCAATTTTATTTAAAAAAATATATGTTTACCTTTATTTAACTAGGCAAGTCAGTTAATAACAAATTCTTATTTTCAATTAAGGCCTAGGAACAGTGGGTTAACTGCCTTGTTCAGGGGCAGAACAACAGATTTTGACCTTGTCATCTCAGGGATTCAATCTTGCAACCCTTCGGTTACAAGGCCAACGCTCTAACCACTTGGCCACCTGCCACCCCATCATGGCTAGTGGGAAGGTTGCTGTATTTTTCTGTGGCTTAACCAACAAGGCTCGTAATTTAACCATTTTATTCATATTTACAGATGGCATACAAGTGTGTTATTAAGGCACATGAAAGTTCAAATGATCCAGAAGGCATGTCTACAAAAAAAAAACGAATTTAAAAAAAATATATATATAAGTAAAAAATACTTAAAATGGCTCTCCTGTGAAGTCATGACTTGCGACATACGCCTAGTTTCCTGAAACGGGTCACATATACTATACTTGCAACTGGGGATCTATTGGAGCCTAGCATGTCATTGTAACTGAGGAAAGCTCTTGTTCTGCACAATAGCTAGTACTAACCCTTGTGTACTTGTCATTGAAGTGTAGTTGCTATTAAAGAGAAACATCACAGAAGCCTCACATCTGTGTGTTGATCAGAATCTAAAACAAAACCTTCTCCAAAATCAAACTCAGAGACCATTTTCGTTCTAATTTTCTTTTCAACCGAAGCTGGAAACTATTATTTTCATATCTGCCTGCATTTAATGATATGGAAATGTAGGTCACACGGACATGTCATATTTCATCTAATACAAGAGCTTTACACACCATTACTGCAACATATGTCAAGTTTTACTACCAGCACTTTCAACAGAACAGACCTCTGTTCTGATATGGTCTTACGTATGAAGCTAAAAAATGTAATGAAGGCTCTTACGGAATGTGGGGATGGTGTTAGCTGCTCTTCGCTGCACCGCAGAGTCGTTTCGAACACGCACACACACTCCTTGGGCCTGGGTGGCTGGCTTCGTTATCCTGGTTCCATTACCACCCTGGTGTCTCCATTCCCATCAGTCCCTACTCTACCCTCCTCTCTCTCACACACACACTGCTCCGACAGGCAGAATAAAAAGCTCCTGCACTCAGCCTGTGGCTCTGAGTGGGTCTGCTGGGGAGTGAGTGAAAGTCCTCAGCCCGAAGCGCTGTGGGGGAGATGGGCCTGGGTATAAGGGACACAGGGTTAGTTTGAGAGTCTGCACACAGTCCTGTGTGTGGTGTGTGTGTGTGTGTGTGTGTGTGTGTGTGTGTGTGTGTGTGTGTGTGTGTGTGTGTGTGTGTGTGTGTGTGTGTGTGTGTGTGTGTGTGTGTGTGTGTCCGCTTGTGGGGTGAAGTCCCCAAAGAATGTGTAAACAAAAATTTGTGACATTTTGTGTGTCAAATTATATTTTGTTGAATTAGGTTCAGGGTGCGTGAAAGTGCGCCTGTACATGTGGCACACAGTGTTTGAGCTCGTGTACATGTGGCGTGTTTAGTGGGGACATGAAGTCCCCAAAAGAATAGTAAACAAACAAAAATTTGACCAACTGGGGACATTTTGTTGGTCCCCACAAGGTCAAATTATATTTTGAGGTTAGAATTAGGTTCAGGGTTAGGAGCTAGGGTTAGTTTTAGGGTTAGGGTTAAGGTTAGGGTTAGGGTAAGAGTACCGGTTAAGGTTAGGTTTAGGGAAAATAGGATTTTGTATGGGACTGAATTGTGTGTCCCCACAAGTTTAGCTGTACAAGAGTGCGTGTGTGTGTGTTTCTGTATTCTCAACTTTCCACCAAACATCAATCTTAACCAGACTGGGAGAGGAGGCTGTTAATGCATTTTGCCCCTCCTCTGCTTGTGCACTCTAGCAGTCACAGTGGGGGAATAATATACAATTATATATGACATTTTGCAGATGCTTTTATCTGGTGCTTACAGTCATGCGTGCATACTTTTTCCATGTGGGAGGTCCCAGGAATCAAACCCACTATCGTAGCGTTGCAAGCTCCTTGCTCTACCAACTGAGCTACAGAGGACCACAAGAGGGATCCAGGGGGAGGAGCCATCTCTCAAAAAGAGAGACACATTTTAAGGTGTCAGTGGGTTCCTCTGTGCTACGCAGAGGTTTTAATGTAAGAGAAGGCCATGAGATAGAAATATGACTTCATAATAGAGATACATTTAGGCAATGTTGGAAGGAGTTTTACATAATAGTGGTAGTAGCAGCGGCAGTAGTAGAAGTAATAGTACTTAACAGTTGCAACCGAAGAGGAGGGGTACTGTAATGGTAGTAAAAGTGTCAGTAATAGTTGAGCTCTACATAGGACTGTCACACTAAGAGTGGACACAGATGTAGTTACCATGACCAACTGAGCCTTATATTCCTCACTAATTTAAGTCACATACAGTGCCTTGCGAAAGTATTCGGCCCCCTTGAACTTTGCGACCTTTTGCCACATTTCAGGCTTCAAACATAAAGATATAAAACTGTATTTTTTTGTGAAGAATCAACAACATGTGGGACACAATCATGAAGTGGAACGACATTTATTGGACCTTTTAACGGACCTCTGAGACTATCACAGTGCAGGTGCGTTTATACGGAGACTTGATTACACACAGGTGGATTGTATTTATCATCATTAGTCATTTAGGTAAACATTGGATCATTCAGAGATCCTGAACTTCTGGAGAGAGTTTGCTGCACTGAAAGTAAAGGGGCTGAATAATTTTGCACGCCCAATTTTTCAGTTTTTGATTTGTTAAAAAAGTTTGAAATATCCAATAAATGTCGTTCCACTTCATGATTGTGTCCCACTTGTTGATTCTTCACAAAAAAATACAGTTTTATATCTTTATGTTTGAAGCCTGAAATGTGGCAAAAGGTCGCAAAGTTCAAGGGGCCCGAATACTTTCGCAAGGCACTGTATGTGACTTAAATTAAGTCATGTGAGGAGTTCAATGTGAACATTTCTAACTTCCTGGACAATCATAAGTGACTGAGAAAAAGAGAGAAAAGCACTTACACTAGCTTGAATATACTTCGATTCATTTTTATCAATGAACTCTCAACCTCTTCTATTTACCATAGAACCATTGATGAGAGATAACATTATGGCCCTGAGAGAGTCTGAAAAAAAACAGGATCAGTAGAACCAGAAGAAAAATACAATTATTTTGATTTAAAATTATACAGCTATTTAAACGAGGCCACTTGTAGGCTCATTACACACCCGTTTGAGTTACTTTCCCTGAAAGTGAATTAATGGCGACTCTTTACCGCTGCTTCAGATTGCACAGTTATTGTGAAGTGAGCCTATTAATCAACATTATCCTTTCCAATAGGGGGTAAATGGCTTTTTTTCCCTCACCAAGATAGCTAGCTGATCACCCTACACATTCTCAAACACAAAGAGTGAGGTGTTCATCATGGGAAGCCCTGATATTTGTCATTGAATTTGTGGTAGCCATTATGAATAGGGAGAAATATTCCCAGCCTACTGTACAGTGCCTTGCCAAATTATTCATCCCTCTTGGCATTTTTGGTAATTTAAATAGATTTTTATTTGGATTTCATGTAATGGACATACACAAAATAGTCCTAATTGGTGAAATGAAATGAAAAAAAATGACTTGTTTCAAAAATAAAATAAAAAATTAAACGGAAAAGTGGTGCATGCATATGTATTCACCCCCTTTGCAATGAAGTCCCTAAATAAGATCTGGTTCAACCAATTTAACTAACCTAATTAGTTAAATAAATTCCACCTGTGTGCAATCTAAGTGTCACATGATCTGTCACATGATCTCAGTATATATATATATATATATATATATATGAAAGGAATATGGCACCACAGCAAACCTGCCAAGAGAGGGCCGTCCACCAAAACTCACGGAGCAGACAAGGAGGGCATTAATTAGAGAGGCAAAAAAGAGACCAAAGATAATCCTGAAGGAGCTGCAAAGCTCCACAGAGGAGATTGGAGTATCTGTCCATAGGACCACTTTAAGCCGTACACTCCACAGAGCTGGGCTTTAAGGAAGAGTGGCCAGAAAAAATCCATTGCTTAAAGAAAAAAATGAAAGAAGGTACTCTGGTCAGATGAGACTAAAATTTAGCTTTTTGGCCATCAAGGAAAACGCCATGTCTGGAGCCAATCCAAAACCAACACCTCTCAATCACCCCGAGAATACCATCCCCACAGTGAAGCATGGTGGTGACAGCATCATCCTGTGGGGATGTTTTTCCATTGGCAGGGACTGGGAAACTGGTCAGAATTGAAGGAATGATGGATGGCGCAACCTCGCCATCATTAGTCACCCACGGCAACAGCTTCAGCAACACAGAAAAGGCCATTGGTGTCATGTCTGTGTGACAATGTATAGCCACTCATTCCTACAATATTAGCGGTTCCGAGGTCAATATCACACCCATAGGGCCAAATTGATCTAATGCTAAATCTTCTGGGTAATGGGGCTGGTGATCGGTGATCACTAAAATGTATGTTTAGAGGACCAACATTGCCCCTCTAGTGTATGTACCACATGCAGGCTGGTTTTTGACAGTCTTAACTATATTGACAGCGTTTTATTAATTGTGGTATTGTCAATATCCAGTAGGCAGTGCTTTGCAGATATTGATGTTGTCAGATTCTCAGGAGAATTCTCACTTAACATGAGTGTGAGTCAATGACACAAATTCCTCTTCTTTATGACATTTACTAAATAGAGACGTGGGTAGAACTTATTTAGTTACAGAATATTCATCAGGATCGTCCATATATCTTAGTAGTAGTGACAGATTGCTGGGTTCCCTGGCTAATATGCTAATGGTCATGTTAATGCAATCTGGAGCAAGAGGCTAGGTTAACTGGATACAACACCATGATCATTTCCAGGAAAAGCCAAATGCTAACGCTTTCCATAAGCACAGTTTCACCTGTCATCTGTCAACACATTAATACTCTTTAAAACAAGAAAACATTTCTACCTGTGTGCACTGGAGGGAGAAAGAATGGACGGTTTATAGTTTGAATCAAATGCCATTTTAGCTGAACACCATATGGTCCTAGGATGCATCCCAAATGGCACCCTATTCCCAATGGGGTTCTGGTTAAAAGTAGTGCTAGTAAGGAATAGGGTGCTATTTGGGACGCAGGCCTGTTTTTTTATGTTGAGGTAGTTGATATGTCATTAAAGTGCGGTCTCACTGCGTCTCAAAACAAACACAGTTCTAAAAATGTCTCTGTCAATCATTTGGTTAATATTAGGCCTTACAGAGTACTGAGTCTGTCCTAATATGGACACCGTATAGAGAGCATTGGTTCCACACTTTGAAGTATTGTCGTATAGAAAATGCATTAGGTTTTTATAACGATTACAGGTCTCTAGGTGTATTGAACTGGCAGGCGCCTGGCTGTGTGGTGTTGTTGTTGCTACCGCCGACCGATTCCATCCCCATTCTGCACCATGATTCATCCATCTTGCTGCTCCTCACGCCTGTACTGTATTCGATAAAGCTATAATTTCCCCTTAACAGAGTGGATGTTACAGGGTATCCCAGCAACAGCCACCAGTTCAAATTGGACCAACTTAGAAAGGCTGCTCGTATTAGCACAGGGTGAATGGATTCTGTACACAAATAGAAGATAGCAGCAGGCTTGAAATGGATGAATCAGGTTGACAAGAACGAATCAGGCCGGTGACCTTGGCGAGCAAAATCTAGAAATGATCTGGTATATTGATGTCTCAGGGGTGATATGTTTTTCTTCGCATGTGAAAATGTACCATATAAAAGGCATGGAACATATCTATCAAACAATCCACTTAAAGCTAGATGTGTTGACTTTTGGTAATGGTCTTTATGGATATGGCTACCGTAAGCCTGTTAAATTTATATATATTTTCATCAACAATCTTGCTGATTTGTTTTACACAAATAAGAACACACACAATATCAGTTTGATTTGTTTTGATGGGATATATTAAGGGGAGGACAGAGTGGAGAAATCATATCAGACAACATAGTGCAGCATCTGGGCTCATGAATCACCCACCCTGCAAGAGAAGTCTAATAAAATTAGATGCTTGATCCTGTATCGTTTTATTGGACACAGTAGAACTTTGGACACTGGTAATAACCAAAACAAATGTGTAATCTGAGTCTCACAGACCTGCAGAATTGGTATTAACCTGGATTCACTGTCTACGTAAAAGTCCCTTCTGGCTCTTGCAATTACCCTATTATTCTAAACATTACTCATCTAACATGGTCTCGGATATAAGAAAATGCGGGCCCTCTGCAGCGCATTATAAGATCTGTGGAAGGAAAAGTACCACCAGCATCACATCAAAGAGCCTTTGTGCCTACTGCCTTGACATCGTAAAGATGCTGCATTGGACTTAACATTCATAATGCACTTTAAAAAGTTGTTTTTTAGGGTCACTGTTGAAGGTCTGACCTTCTGACGTTCTGTTGAAGTTCTGACCTTCCCCATATGGTCAGGGAACATTTTAGAGAAAGTGAGTGTAAAATGTTGGGCATTTACACGGCCGTTCAAAAGATTTGGGGTCACTTTAGAAATGTCCTTGTTTCTCGCATGGAATAGCCTTCATTTCTCAGAACAAGAGTTGACTGACGAGTTTCAGAAGAAAGTTCTTTGTTTCTGACCATTTTGAGCCTGTAATCGAACCCACAAATGCTGATGCTCCAGATACTCAACGCGTCTAAAGAAGGCCAGTTGTATTGTTTCTTTAATCAGAACAACATTTTCAGCTGTGCAAACATAATTTGCAAAAGGGTTTTCTAATGATCAATTAGCATTTTAAAATGATAAACTTGGATTAGCTAACACAACGTGCCATTGGAACACAGGAGTAATGTTTGCTGATAATGGGCCTCTGTACGCCTATGTAGATATTACATAAAAATCAGCCGTTTCCAACTACAATAGTCTTTTACAACATTAACAATGTCTACACTCTATTTCTGATCAATTTGATGTTATTTTAATGGACAAATAATTGTGCTTTTCTTTCAAAAACAAGGACATTCCTAAGTGACCCCAAACCTTTGAATGGTAGTGTATATTCATGATTCCGCACACTTCGTCGTCAAGAGCAGCTGTGACATCCCACCGCACTGTGATTTCATACTGATTGAATTAGCGGTCTACCTCCCAGTCATGTCTTCATGTTATCTAACCAGGACAAGCTGATGGCTGATGGGAAAGAATGTCCTTGGTGAAACCGCAGAACGCTCCGTCTAATGACACCTCTGTCATGCATGGCCATTTTTATACAATTTTCACACTACAGTGCCAAGCTGAGCTGTACTGGGCTGGCCTGGTAACGACTCCTGGAAAGGACAATGTGAAAAGAAAATATTTGAGCCAGCACAGTACGGTTTGGGTCGGCCATATAGTGTGGAACTGGCATGAGAAGGTAAAACAATGCCATTCCTCTGACATAAACGTATCAATGTGATAAGGCTAATTACCCACACTTAATTTAAGCTGAGGTAGGAAACACATGTATTCCATTGTTTGTGCTTGTTATTATACTTTTTTTTTTTGTTCTACTTGTTTTGTTGACCACATTCCCAGAATTCAGAAGTGCCTTATGAGTATTATGGTTGAGCATAATTGGACAGCCCACTCAAGCTCTTGAACGCGATAGGTTGGTTGGTTCTCCAGCGCCACATTCTATCATAAACACACCACTCAGATGTGTCCATCATTAGAAGTTTAACCAGACAGGAGTAAAGCCTATATATTTTCTCATGCATTTGGATCTTTTCCAATAGTCACAAAATGCAATTAAAACATCAAGTTGGACAGTAAACACAGTTTCTCAATGAAATAGTCTCTGAGTTGTAAAAGTCTCGGGGGTCTCTATTCCTGCTGTTGTATTTGTCACTAAAGAACAACCCATTTTTCTTTGAGTTTCTGGACTTGGATTTGGTTCCGCTTTGTATTCTCCTCACAACTGTGGAGATAAAGCTGTTACTGTGCTTCTCTATGTCTACATGTAAATATCCCCTCTCTTCTTATCAATATTTCTCATGATGCATGTTGAGAGAATTCAGAGATAAGGCTTTAATGAATATTTTCTCCTGGTCATTCATTAGACTTCAGGCAGCTCCTCTTCCCTTCTTTGATTCATACAGGAAGTGTTTAACCAGAGAGAATGGAGACAGAAAGCCACGGCAAATGCAGGATGCTTTATTACACTGTAATTAATTACCCAACCTGATGACTGTCATTAATCTGCTGTCGTCTAGTTGATTTAGAGTAAGCGTGGACACATCTGTGGTAAGGCATCACTGTCTCCTTATTTTTGGAGGGAAAGTCACTTCCTAATAAACAGGAAGTAGAAGAACTCCTCTGAGGAGAGAATCCAACACATCAGCAGATGTGAATGAACCAGTACACCAGGTCAGAAAGGGTACACAGAAACAGCTAACAAAAGCATTTAAAAAAAACACATTTTGTCTTCCAATTAAAAAATAAGGGACGTTGGGGGGTTGAAGATTCTGGCTTGGCAATGACCGTCTGGTAGCAGATGGTTCAGAAACAATTCCTGTCTGTTTGGTCTAGACCTCGTCAGCACTGATGGCTATTATGACTGTTGACTCGTCAGGTTCCTAAAATCACCCATAAAGTTTTAATTTCTCAGCAGCTGCTGTCTGCTCTGCAGAGGGAGAATTTGTCAAGGATGATTAGATCAGTGGCAGTATTAGCAGGCACAAGCATTAGCATTGCCCCCATCAAGACTTCCTCTGATCCAAATATTTTCCACCCAGTGGATCTCTAGAATCTCTACACTTACGCAACTCTCTATCTATCAGCCTGAGCAATTTCCTCTTCCCTAGAGCGGCTCAATCCAGTTGGGAGAGGAGGATTTTATAAGTGAGTATAGCCACATGGAGACAGGGAGTGGAGCTTCTTCTCCCCAGCCCATGTCCATCGACATGGATCAAGGTCACAACGCTGGTTACTTCTACCTCAGATATTCAGGCTCCTTTTTCATTTTTCAGTTCAGAAAGTGGATTGAATTGAATTTAAGGACTGAAAATTTCCCATCAATTTTCTTTGAATTAACTCCCTGAATTGAAAACTGAATTGACCCCAACCCTGAACCTTATATACTAAACAGTAGAAAAATATATACCCACAGTACCTTCTATTAATCTCTTCAAGGTACATTTTAATTGGGGACTGCCTAGCACAAGACATTGACCCTGCCTCCCCAATGTCTCTCATGTCCTGAAGATTAGTTTGCATAATCCAGCATTAACAGATAGTATCAGAATGTTTCCAGCCCTGGTATAATTAGTGACATGTGTTGAGCGGGGTATTAAAAGTTAATTGAGTTGATGTCTCTCTGTATGAAGAACTTTGATCTGCTCTGACTCCAGGGGCACTATTTTCGGCTGGCGTTAAGGCAGTGCTCGTGTCAAACACATATTACTTTGCAATTTTGTCATGTAAAAACTAGTGCCCTACATTATCCAGTCCTTACACCAAGTTTAGCAATTTACCTGTTTTATATCAGCTAGCTTGTCCTCAGATGGACATTTCTGAAGTGTGTCCTTAAAAAGATGATCCAAAGTGCTCATTTCAGGCAGCGCTGATAGGGATATTTAAGACCAACGAAAAGCTGGTTTTAGAGGTACCTCAGTTTGTTCTGGCAAGAATTTTGAAAGCGGAAAAGCAGCCTATCCAGCCCTGATGTCACGCCTTGGTCATAGTATTTTGTGTTTTCGTTATATATTTGGTCAGGCCAGGGTGTGACATGGGTTTAAATGTTGTGTTTCGTATTGGTTTTTTTGTAGGCATTGGGATTGCGGCTGAGTAGGGGTGTAGCATAGGTTTGGCTGCCTGAGGCGGTTCTCAATCAGAGTCAGGTGATTCTCGTTGTCTCTGATTGGGAACCATATTTAGGTAGCCGGGGTTTCACTTTGTATTTCGTGGGTGATTGTTCCTGTCTCTGTGTAGTTGTTCACCAGACAGGCTGTATAGGTTTTCACGTTCCGTTTGTTGTTTTGTATTTGTATAAGTTATTTCATGTATCGCGATCCTTCATTAAAGAACATGAGTAACAACCACGCTGCATTTTGGTCCAACTCTCCTTCAACAAACGAACGGCATTACACCTGATACCCACAGCCCATATGCGCATGGAACAAAAGTAGCCTAATGTGCTTTTGGTGCCTGTATACTTCATATTTGGAAACATAAAAAACTAATGTTTTTTCCCATTTCATTGTATTTTACTAAAAACAAAGCATAGACTCCCCTCCTCTCAATTAAACATTTTTTTGATCTGCCCAATGCAATCGCGAAATAGTCAAGACTGTCGATAAAGGGTTTGGCTCCTGAGACCGCTTGGAAATAAATCTTAATCACCTTTATTAAAATATCAAGTTTGAGAGGAGTAAAACAGTGAGCTGACATTCCCTTTTAATCTATGCATTGTACAGTGCCTTGCAAAAGTATTCATCCCCCTTGGCGGTTTTCCTATTTTGTTGCATTACAACCTGGAATTTAAATGGATTTTTATTTAGATTTCATTTAATGGACATACACAAAATAGTCCAAATTGGTGAAGTGAACTGAATTTTTTTTACAGAAAAGTGATGCGTGCAAATGTATTCACCCCCTTTGCTATGAAGCCCCTAAATAAGATCTGGTGCACCCAATTACCTTCAAAAGTCACATGATCTGTCACATGATATCAGTATACCTGCTCTGAAAGGCCCCAGAATCTGTAACACCACTAAGCAAGGGACACCACCAAGCAAGCGGCACCATGAAGACCAAGGAGCTCTCCAAACAGGTCAGGGACAGAAATGTGAGTACAGATCAGGGTTGGGTAAAACAAAAATCTTAAACTTTGAACATCCCACGGAGCACCATTAAATCCATTATTAAAAGAATGGAAAGAATATGGCACCACAACAAACCTGCCAAGTGAGGGTTGCCCGCCAAAACTCACGGACCAGGCAAGGAGGGCATTAACCTGTCTAGAACACATGTTCCGCTAACGGAAACTCCCCCCCAACATTCCGCTGAAAAGGCAGCGCGGGAAATTTAAAAATATATTTTCACACATTAACAATTCCAATACAGTATATAAAAGATAAACATCTTGTTAATCTACCCATCGTGACCGATTTTTGAAATGTTTTACAGCGAAAACACAACATATTTATGTTAGATCACCACCAAATCCCAAAAAACACAGCCATTTTTCCCAGCCAAAGATAGTCACAAAAGCAGACTTAGAGATAAAATGAATCACTAACCTTTGATAATCTTCATTAGATTACACTCATATGACATCATGTTACATGATGTTAGTTCACATGTCCAAAAGCTGGCACTGATCCAGGCGAACTCGGACGAAAACTTCAAAAAGTTATATTCCAGGTCGAATAAACTGGTCAAACTAAGTAGAGAATCAATCTTCAGGATGTTATTATCATATATATCCAATAACCTTCCAACCGGAGCATTCGTTTTTGTCTACAGAGTAATGGAACGCAAGGAGACATAATGACTACTGCGCGTAACCAGGAACTGGCATTCTGCCAGACCAGTGACTCAAATAGCTGCCATCCAGTCCCACATCACACCAGAGTCTTCATTCCATGTTCTACTGACTGTTGACATCTAGTGGATGGCGTAGGAAGTGCGAACAGATCCATATCTTATTTGGATGTGAATAGGCGATGAGTTGAAAATCAACCAGCCCCAGAATTTCCACTTCCTGTTTGGAAGTTTGCCTGCCCTATGAGTTATGTTATACTCACAGACATAATTCAAACAGTTTTAGAAACTTCAGAGTGTTTTCTATCCAATAGTAATAATAATATGCATATATTAGCATCTGGGACAGAGTAGGAGGCAGTTCACTATGGGCACGCAATTCATCCAAAGTGAAAATGCTGCCCCCTATCAGAGAGGCAACAAAGAGACCAAAGATAACCCTGAAGCAGCTGTAAAGCTCCACAGCAGAGATTGGAGTATCTGCCCATAGGACCACTTTAAGCCGTACACTCCACAGAGCTGGACTTTATGGAAGAGTGGCCGGAAAAAAAAGCCATTGCGTAAAGAAAAAAATGAGCAAACACAATTGGTGTTTGCCAAAAGGCATGTGGGAGACTCCCCGAACATATGGATGAAGGTACTCTGCTCAGATGAGACTAAAATTGTGCTTTTTGGCCATCAAGGAAAACGTTATGTCTGGCGCAAATCCAACACCTCTCATCACCCCGAGAACACCATCCTGCATGGTGGTGGCAGCATCATGCTGTGGGGATGTTTTTCCATCAGCAGGGACTGGGATTCTGGTCAGAATTGAAAGAATGATGTATGGCGCTAAATACAGGGAAATTCTTGAAGGAAACCTGTTTCAGTCTTCCATAAATTTGAGACTGGCACGGAGGCAACAAAATAGGAAAACTGCTTAGGGAGGTGAATACTGTTTATTGCCATCTACAAAATTGTATTACTTGCTGATTCACTTTGAGAGACTGAGCAAATCTGGCCCGTTGCCAGGTAGGTGGTTATATAGAAATGTGGCCCTTTTCACTGAGCTGTGGGGTTTCCCTGGTGTTCTCCTCCTCTCCAAGGGCTGTCTCTGTCATGTCTGCTCCTCTGTGGATGAACAGCCAGCCTCCAGCTCTATCAGTCAGTCCAGCCTTTCTCTACCTGATGGAGGTCTGACATCTCCATGGCTGGCATACGCTATGTTGTAACAGTTAACTTTTTTGTCAACTGAAGTGATTCCGATTTAACTGTATGGCTTATGCGTAATGCTGTCATTTGGTCGAATGAACTGGAACTATGCATGAAGCACCTGTGCATGAAGCACCTGTGCATGAAGCAACTGTGCATGAAGCAACTGTGCATGAAGCAAGGTCAGCCTAATGTTGCTAGTTTCCACTTCATAAGTGACCTATAAAGTCCTCATAAACCCCCTTACAAACTCTGACACCATTTTGATATTACCTGGGTGCTAATGCCACCTTTTTAGGTCCCATGTTTCATTTCAGAGCACTTCTTTGTGCTCTGTGGAGTTAAAGTCACCTTTCTCCAGGGTTTTGCTGAACAAGCACTTGGTGTGTGTTGGTGAGTAACACCTCTGAACTGCAATCAGGGTCTACCCTAAATGCCAAATTGCCTGTGAAACACTCGGTTGTCTGTACCTAGTTAGTTCCTTATTTATATCTTTGTGTTAGTTTGGTCAGGGTGTGAGTTGGGGTGGGTAGTCTATGTTCTTTTTTCTATGTTGTATTTCTGTGTTTGGCCTGGTGTGGTTCTCAATCAGAGGCAGCTGTCGATCGTTGTCTCTGATTGGGAATCATACTTAGGTAGCCTGTTTTCCCCATTTTGGTTGTGGGTGATTGTTTTCTGTGTCTGTGTTTTCCATACAGAATTGTTTTGTTTTCATTTTGTGTAGTGTTCAGTTTTAATTAAAAAGATGACGAACACTTCAACCGCAGCAAATATGTTGAATGAAGGCTTAGTGGGTTTTTCGCCATGGCAACAATACATGTTAGTGGGGCATGTTCTAAATATCTTCCAAGTTTGGGCAACATCTTATCTTTCTCTTCAGTCAATTGGACCCAGACCAAGGTCACGACATCAAGGTCAGACTCAAAAGTCAGTCCGTTTCTCTGGAGGGTCTTCAGTTTAGTCGGGCTCGAATCTGCACTTTTTCAACAGACAGAGACAGGCATATAGAGGGTCTCAGGTCTCCCCCCCACACACATATACACACACACACACACATAGCCATAGCCAGACAGCTCATGCTCAGCAGAAAGTGGAATGGAAGAAAGTTCACTTGAGGAGCTGAGTTTCGGACTCTGTAAGAACACCTCTAAAGACAGAAAATAAGTTGTTTAATCTAAAATTCCACGAGCATTGCATTCATCGCATGTACAAACTGGCCACAAAAAGTTAGGACTACTTCAAGAAATGTCATACGACTCATATATCCTTACATTGCGAACAAAGACTGTGCAAGCACTCCAACAGATGCACTTGGTTAATGTGCCGTGAAACTGTAACTGGCTGAGCACAAAAAAGCAAACGAATATTATCATTGTTATTTCATGAAACCTGGCTGGAGCATCTCTATCTCTCCAGTGCAGTCGTAATGACATGCTTAGATGACAAGCGCTTTGTAGGCTTAGTTGGAGCCGCAGTGAAAACAAGACGTCATTAAACGGCATTAGAGCTGACTCATCTCTTCGGCGAAGCGGACATTTTAGAAAACAGGTTGTTAGGGAACACTCTGTGGAAGAGACAACAGCTTAATGGCAATCCAGGAGCATTTGTGTCGCACTGATACGGTGTGTTTGACATTTCAGTGGCGGTGATGCGCTTTTTTGTTTGTCTTTGTCAAATTTGTATTCATTATTCGTCAAGGATAAGACTGGCGCTGTGAAAATGGAGCACCGTGTGTTGATGGTGGGGAAATGCACCAAGACAATTTAGCTGACAATGAAATGGGGGCTAAAAGCAGGCACCAATTTGACAGTGTTTCCCCTGCAGTTTTTTTTTCATCACAATATTCCACCTTTCAACATAACAACTCAGGTAAAAAGCTTGTGCTGATCCCACACATTGCTCATGTGCCCTTTTCTCTTATGCAGAGACCCATTTGAATCTCATCTTTAAATCATACCTCATCCTTAAATTTTCATAAATCAATAAAAGTTGCATAATATGTATTGTAATACACTGGGCTTTGCAGAGACACCCCCCTTTGTGTTGTCTGGGGCAGAGATGATCACGATGGTATAGCTGCAGCCTGGAGGATTGGATAGAGAAATGTTGTGGGTTTTTGGACCAAAGAACAATTTACTATTTTGGAGAGGGACCTATTTTCTGTATTGGTGTCCCACAGGGTTGTGGAGTAATATGTAATTGATTACCCCCCAAAATCAACTGTAGTCTGTTACTTTACCAGCAAAAATAGTGTAATCAGATTACAGATACTTTTGAAAAACTAGATAATTACTTTATAGGATTACTTTCCAATTCATGAAGGATGTTTGCGAAAAAATATGACACCTTTCTGTTTTCTCAATGACATTCAAATCAGTATTGAAAAAAGGCGCAAGTTGAATGTTTTGTTGTTGTACCTGAGCGAGTCTTACCACAAGTCAGAGACCGATATGATATCATTGGGAAAATGACTTAGTGCAAGACTCAGTGCAAGCTACAGTTTGCCTTCCAATGATGCAACTGCTGTCGACATCAAAGATTATACGACCAACTTAAATAAACGCTTAGAGGTAAAGACGACAGCAAAGGTGTAGGCTACGGGAGATACGGATATCACTTAGGACTATTCTTGATATCTATATAGAAATTACATGAATCACACTGCTGCTGCTCTCAATTATTTGTGCCTTCCGGATTGTGGTTGATATGGATGGCTGTTCACAAATGAATAGGCATATTTTACCCCTTTAATGGTTGAATTGAAGTTGCCTATCAGCATTGTTTATGCGGCCCGTTGACAGCCAGTGAAGAATGGCAACAGCTGCATAGGGCAGATCCTAGCCTATGCCATACAAGTTTAAGGGAGTTCCTCCCCTGTAAACTCCTCCGTGGTATTGAGCTCCACACATACTGTAAAAAACTATTTTCATTTAAGAAGACCGCAAGTAGGGCTTTTAATCTCATTTGTGCTTGATTCCCCCCAAAAAATGTCCAAAGGCCTGACGGCCATGTGCTTCAACTCGCACACTTTTGATAGACTTGGAGAGCTGCAAACTATTGAGATATCAAAGTGTCACCCATGCAGATCCTATTAAATGAATGAACTATTCTAATTCCTAATTCTGTGTCACCAACAAAAACTTAAGCAATAGGCCTTCAGCAAATACAGCATATGGCATTCATTTGTCATGTCATGCAAATAGCCCTTTTGGTAGTGCTCAGAGCACGTCATTCCATGCCAGCAGCATTTCAATTGAGTAACTGAATGAACAATAGAGACCGAATGCAAAGTTGAATTTTATCAATAGCTTGGGCTATGGCCTCGTCTCTGAGGATGATGCTGATGACAGGTAGCCCTATGCTGGGCAGCTGGCATCGAAACCCCCCCAAAAATAATAACTTGGGAGTATGGATCTAAAGATTGAAAACAATGGTCATTAGATGTAACAGAGATGCACGCAAAGAATAGAGTGCAATTATGCTGCAATGGAAAGTATGAGATGGAATATGTTTTGATGCAAGGTGCGCTGAGCACAGGACTCAACATCATTTGATGTGTTTGGTTGGAATTTGATGTCTTCATGTGTCTACCCAACCGCGCATGCCATAATGCGATATGTACGATTAACATGAAATACTAACTGAACGTTGGCCCCACTAGTGCATGCGCACCTTCCAAAAGTGCCCTGCTGAGTTCCTCGCATTGTTACAATATGAGAAGGTGTAATAATGACCAAATGCCGGGTGTAACAATGAATGACCCCTGCCACTATGGCATGAGTCTAATTGGATACTCGCCAACTAGTCATCTATGCATAGTCCCTTTAATAACTCCACCTACATGTACATCAACTCGGAAAAAAAAAAGAAACAGCCCTTTTTAGGACCCTGTCTTTCAAAGATAATTTGTAAAAATCCAAATAACTTCACAGATCTTCATTGTAAAGACTTTCCCATGCTTGTTCAATGAACCACACACAATTCATGAACACGCACCTGTGGAACGGTCGTTAAGACACTAACAGCTTACAGACGGTAGGCAATTAAGGTCACAGTTATGAAAACTTATGACACTAAAGAGGCCTTTCTACTGACTCTGAAAAACACCAAAAGAAAGATGCCCAAGGTCCCTGCTCATCTGCGTGAACGTGCCTTAGGCATGCTGCAAGCAAGCACGAGGACTGCAGATGTGGCCAGAGAAATAAATTACTATATCCGTACTGTGAGATGCCTAAGACAGCGCTACAGGGAGACAGGATGGACAGCTGATCGTCCTCAAAGTGGCAGACCACGTGTAACAACACCTGCACAGGATCGGTACATCCGAACATCACACCTGTGAGACAGGTACAGGATGGCAACAACAACTGTCAGAGTTACACCAGGAATTCACAATCCCTCCATCAGTGCTCAGACCGTCCGCTATAGGCTGAGAGAGGCTGGACTGCTTGTAGGCCTGTTGTAATGCAGGTCCTCACCAGACATCACCGGCAACAACGTTGCCTATGGGCACAAACCCACCATCGCTGGACCAGACAGGACTGGCAAAAAGTGCTCTTCACTGACGAGTCATGGTTTTGTCTCACCAAGGGTGATGGTCGGATTCACGTTTATTGTCAAAGGAATGAGCGTTACACCGAGGCCTGTACTCTGGAGCGGGATCAATTTGGAGGTGGAGGGTCCGTCATGGTCTGGGGCGTTGTCTCACATCATCATCGGACTGAGATTTTTGTCATTGCAGGCAATATCAACGCTGTGCGTTACAGGAAGACATCCTCCTCCCTCATATGGTACCCTTCCTGCAGGCTCATCCTGACATGACCCTCCAGCATGACAATGCCATCAGCCATACTGCTCGTTCCGTGCGTGATTTCCTGCAAGACAGGAATGTCAGTGTTCTGCCATGGCCAGTGAAGAGCTTGGATGCCAATCCCACTGAGCACGTCTGGGACCTGTTGGATCAGAGGGTGAGAGCTAGGGCTATTCCACCCAGAAATGTCCGGGAACTTGCAGATTCCTTGGTGGAAGAGTGGGGTAACATCTCACAGCAAGAACTGGTCAATCTGGTCCATGAAGAAGAGATGCACTGCAGTACTTAATGCAGCTGGTGGCCACACCAGATACGGACTATTACTTTTGATTTTGACCCCTCCCCTTTGTTCAGGGACACATTATTCCATTTCTGCTAGTCACATATCTGTGGAACTTGTTCAGTTCATGTCTCAGTTGTTGAATCTTTACACATGTTAAGTTTGCTGAAAATAAACGCAGTTGACAGTGAGAGGATGTTTCTTTTTAGTTTATTACCATAACTAACTCGTGCCCCCACACATTGACTCTGTACCGGTACCCCGTGTATATAGTCTAGCTATTGTTATTTTACTGCTGACATGAATTACTTGTTACTTTTATTTCTTATTCTTATCCGTATTTTTTTAAACTGCATTGTTGGTTAGGGGCTCGTAAGTAAGCCTTTCACTGTAAGGTCTACTACACCTGTTGTATTCAGCGCATGCGACTAATACAACTTAATTTGATAATGTATCTATTGATAGATATGGTGAAATGATGATTGCTGAAAGGATGGCGAATAGATTAGAGGTGTCGGCAGGAGGGTGGGATTAGACCTAGTGTGGCTGCGGTGGTGTGAAGATATAGCATATCAGCATAAAGCATAATAATGGACTATATGTGCAAGATATTATTATAGTACCCCAGGAATACAATTTAGAATGCTGAAGAGTGAGGCTATAGTGGTTAGGGTGAAAAGACCAGATCAGAAAAACCTAAAGAATAAAAGTGATAGATGGAGTGAACCCTTAGAAAACCAGTAAGAAGTCAGCCAAGCAAAACATCAACGCGGAGCGAGACTGCCTTATCTGAGAGCTGCGCGCATATGATGTAGAATAGGAAGTAGCAGGTAGCTTAGTAAGATTAAAACTGTTGTGTTGCGATGAAGAGTCGTGCTGGTTGAATATGACAAACAAGGGTTAATAGGTGCCTGAAATAATGTAATGATAAATCAAATAATGATTTGTCGAGTTTGCGACATACTGTCGCTAGGTCCACTATTGAGTTGCCAATTATCCGTAATGTAAGATCAATGAACTGCAGATTAGTGAGCCTGAGAATCCCCCAAAGTACACATAGGGAAAGCATCCGTAGTAAAACCTGTCCTCAGAAGGCCAACTGTCTAACACATAATGCGATCTTGAGAACAGGCACTGTTGCAATATTACCATAGAACTATAGGACCACCCTTGAAAAGGCAGATGTTATGAGAAAGGTAGTGCTAACCAAGGATGCACACCAGCAGTAAGGGAACCAACATGTTGAAACCCATTGAGTACCCTTAATTTGCAAACAGAAGATGGTGACTGTGGGCCCAACTGTTGTTAGTTAGGTAGGATGTTTGAAGCTTGCATAGAGAAGCATTTCCACGAATCAGTTCAGGTAAGTTGTAATTTTATTGGTCATTACATTTACATTTAAGTCATTTAGCAGACGCTCTTATCCAGAGCGACTTACAAATTGGTGCATTCACCTTATGACATCCAGTGGAACAGTCACTTTACAATAGTGCATCTAAATCTTAAAGGGGGGTGAGAAGGATTACTTATCCTATCCTAGGTATTCCTTAAAGATGTGGGGTTTCAGGTGTCTCCGGAAGGTGGTGATTGACTCCGCTGTCCTGGCGTCGTGAGGGAGTTTGTTCCACCATTGGGGGCCAGAGCAGCGAACAGTTTTGACTGGGCTGAGCGGGAACTGTACTTCCTCAGTGGTAGGGAGGCGAGCAGGCCAGAGGTGGATGAACGCAGTGCCCTTGTTTGGGTGTAGGGCCTGATCAGAGCCTGGAGGTACTGAGGTGCCGTTCCCCTCACAGCTCCGTAGGCAAGCACCATGGTCTTGTAGCGGATGCGAGCTTCAACTGGAAGCCAGTGGAGAGAGCGGAGGAGCGGGGTGACGTGAGAGAACTTGGGAAGGTTGAACACCAGACGGGCTGCGGCGTTCTGGATGAGTTGTAGGGGTTTAATGGCACAGGCAGGGAGCCCAGCCAACAGCGAGTTGCAGTAATCCAGACGGGAGATGACAAGTGCCTGGATTAGGACCTGCGCCGTTTCCTGTGTGAGGCAAGGTCGTACTCTGCGGATGTTGTAGAGCATGAACCTACAGGAACGGGCCACCGCCTTGATGTTAGTTGAGAACGACAGGGTGTTGTCCAGGATCACGCCAAGGTTCTTAGCGCTCTGGGAGGAGGACACAATGGAGTTGTCAACCGTGATGGCGAGATCATGGAACGGGCAGTCCTTCCCCGGGAGGAAGAGCAGCTCAGTCTTGCCGAGGTTCAGCTTGAGGTGGTGATCCGTCATCCACACTGATATGTCTGCCAGACATGCAGAGATGCGATTCGCCACCTGGTCATCAGAAGGGGGAAAGGAGAAGATTAATTGTGTGTCGTCTGCATGGCAATGATAGGAGAGGTGTATAGCGTGAATAGGAGAGGGCCTAGAACAGAGCCCTGGGGGACACCAGTGGTGAGAGCGCGTGGTGAGGAGACAGATTCTCGCCACGCCACCTGGTAGGAGCGACCTGTCAGGTAGGACACAATCCAAGCGTGGGCCGCGCCGGAGATGCCCAACTCGGAGAGGGTGGAGAGGAGGATCTGATGGTTTACAGTATCGAAGGCAGCCGATAGGTCTAGAAGGATGAGAGCAGAGGAGAGAGAGTTAGCTTTAGCGGTGCGGAGCGCCTCCGTGATACAGAGAAGAGCAGTCTCAGTTGAATGACTAGTCTTGAAACCTGACTGATTTGGATCAAGAAGGTCATTCTGAGAGAGATAGCGGGAGAGCTGGCCAAGGACGGCACGTTCAAGAGTTTTGGAGAGAAAAGAAAGAAGGGATACTGGTCTGTAGTTGTTGACATCGGAGGGATCGAGTGTAGGTTTTTTCAGAAGGGGTGCAACTCTCGCTCTCTTGAAGACGGAAGGGACGTAGCCAGCGGTCAGGGATGAGTTGATGAGCAAGGTGAGGTAAGGGAGAAGGTCTCCGGAAATGGTCTGGAGAAGAGAGGAGGGGATAGGGTCAAGCGGGCAGGTTGTTGGGCGGCCGGCCGTCACAAGACGCGAGATTTCATCTGGAGAGAGAGGGGAGAAAGAGGTCAGAGCACAGGGTAGGGCAGTGTGAGCAGAACCAGCGGTGTCGTTTGACATAGCAAACGAGGATCGGATGTCGTCGACCTTCTTTTCAAAATGGTTGACGAAGTCATCTGCAGAGAGGGAGGAGGGGGGGGAGGGGGAGGAGGATTCAGGAGGGAGGAGAATGTGGCAAAGAGCTTCCTAGGGTTAGAGGCAGAAGCTTGGAATTTAGAGTGGTAGAAAGTGGCTTTAGCAGCAGAGACAGAAGAGGAAAATGTAGAGAGGAGGGAGCGAAAGGATGCCAGGTCCGCAGGGAGGCGAGTTTTCCTCCATTTCTGCTCGGCTGCCCGGAGCCCTGTTCTGTGAGCTCGCAATGAGTCGTCAAGCCACGGAGCGGGAGGGGAGGACCGAGCCGGCCTGGAGGATAGGGGGCATAGAGAGTCAAAGGATGCAGAAAGGGAGGAGAGGAGGGTTGAGGAGGCAGAATCAGGAGATAGGTTGGAGAAGGTTTGAGCAGAGGGAAGAGATGATAGGATGGAAGAGGAGAGAGTAGCGGGGGAGAGAGAGCGAAGGTTAGGACGGTGCGATACCATCCGAGTAGGGGCAGTGTGGGAAGTGTTGGATGAGAGCGAGAGGGAAAAGGATACAAGGTAGTGGTCGGAGACTTGGAGGGGAGTTGCAATGCCTGCCTTGTGAGTAGGGGGGGAAGGTGAGAGGGTGAGGTCAAAAGAGGAGAGGAGTGGAAAGAAGGAGGCAGAGAGGAATGAGTCAAAGGTAGACGTGGGGAGGTTAAAGTCGCCCAGAACTGTGAGAGGTGAGCCGTCCTCAGGAAAGGAGCTTATCAAGGCATCAAGCTCATTGATGAACTCTCCGAGGGGACCTGGAGGGCGATAAATGATAAGGATGTTAAGCTTGAAAGGGCTGGTAACTGTGACAGCATGAAATTCAAAGGAGGCGATAGACAGATGGGTAAGGGGAGAAAGAGAGAATGACCAATTGGGAGAGATGAGGATCCCGGTGCCACCACCCCGCTGACCAGAAGCTCTCGGGGTGTGCGAGAACACGTGGGCGGACGAAGAGAGAGCAGTAGGAGTAGCAGTGTTATCTGTGGTGATCCATGTTTCCGTCAGTGCCAAGAAGTCGAGGGACTGGAGGGAGCCATAGGCTGAGATGAACTCTGCCTTGTTGGCCACAGATCGGCAGTTCCATAGGCTACCGGAGACCTAGAACTCCACGTGGGTCGTGCGCGCTGGGACCACCAGATTAGGGTGGCCGCGGCCACGCGGTGTGGAGCGTTTGTATGGTCTGTGCAGAGAGGAGAGAACAGGGATAGACAGACACATAGTTGACAGGCTACAGAAGAGGCTACGCTAATGCAAGGAGATTGGAATGACAAGTGGACTACACGTCTCGAATGTTCAGAAAGTTAAGCTTACGTAGCAAGAATCTTATTGACTAAAATGATTAAAATGATACAGTACTGCTGAAGTAGGCTAGCTGGCAGTGGCTGCGTTGTTGACTTTGTAGGCTAGCTGGCAGTGGCTGCGTTGTTGACACTACACTAATCAAGTCGTTCCGTTGAGTGTAATAGTTTCTACAGTGCTGCTATTCGGGGGCTAGCTGGCTAGCTAGCAGTGTTGATTACGTTACGTTGCGTTAAAAGAACGACAATAGCTGGCTAGCTAACCTAGAAAATCGCTCTAGACTACACAATTATCTTTGATACACAGACGGCTATGTAGTTAGCTATGTAGCTAGCTACGATCAAACAAATCAAACCGTTGTGCTGTAATGAAATGAAATGAAAATGTAATACTACCTGTGGAGCGAAGCAGAATGCGACCGGGTTGTTGAGTGCGGAAGTTCTATTCAGTAGACGTTGGCTAGCTGTTGGCTAGCTAGCAGTGTCTCCTACGTTAAGGACGACAAATAGCTGGCTAGCTAACCTCTGTAAATTAAGATAATCACTCTAAGACTACACGCTCTAAACTACACAATTATCTTGGATACGAAGACAGCAAAGACAACTATGTAGCTAGCTAACACTACACTAATCAAGTTGTTCAGTTGAGTGTAATAGTTTCTACAGTGCTGCTATTCGGTAGACGGTGGACGTTTGCTAGCTGGCTAGCTGCTGGGCAGATAGCAGTGTAGACTACGTTAGGACGACGAAATACGGAGTTGCAATAGAAGTGCTGACTGTTTCACTTTGTTGTCCTCTTTCTTTTCCTTTTTCTTCTGTCCTTCTTTTGTCCTTATTTTGTCTTCCTTTCTTCTGTTAACTAGATATTGTTGTTATTCTTTGTAAGCTAGCTAGCTTCTTCCAGGAGAGAGTATCAAATATGGTCAAATATGCTTATTAGCAGATGTTTTTGCAGGTGTTGCGAAATGCTTGTGTTCTTAGCTCCAACAGTGTAATAATATTTAACAATACATACACATCTAAAATGTAAAATAACGGAGTTGAGAAATATAGAAATATTAGGACGAGCAGTGTCAGAGTCTGGAGTATAATATACACTACCATTCAAACGTTTGGGGTCACTAAGAAATGCTTTCGTTTTTGAAAGAAAAACACATTTTTTATCCATTAAAATAACATCAAATTGATCAGAAATACAGTGTAGACGTTGTTAATATTATAAATTATTATTGTAGCTGGAAACGGCTGATTTTTAATGGCATATATACATAAGCGTACAGAGGCCCATTATCAGCAACCATCACTCCTGTGTTCCAATGGCACATTGTGTTAGCTAATACAAGTTTACCATTTGAAAAGGCTAATTGATTATTAGAAAACCCTTTTGCAATTATGTTAGAACAGCTGAAAACTGTTGTTCTGATTAAAGAAACAATACAACTGGCCTTCTTTAGACTAGTTGAGTATCTGGAGCATCAGCATTTGTTGGTTCGATTACAGGCTCAAAATGTCCAAAAACAAAGAACTTTCTTCTGAAACTTGTCAGTCTATTCTTGTTCTGAGAAATGAAGGCTATTCCATGCGAAGAAACTGAAGATCTCGTAGAACGCTCTGTACTACTCCTTTCACAGAACAGCGCAAACTGTCTCTAACCTGAATAGAAAGAGGAGTGGGAGGCCCCGGTGCACAACTGAGCAAGAGGACGAGTACATTAGAGTGTCTAGTTTGAGAAACAGACACCTCACAAGTCCTCAACTGGCAGCTTCATTAAATAGTACCCGCAAAACACCAGTCTCAGTGTCAACAGTGAAGAGGCGACTCCAGGATGCTGGCCTTTTAGGCAGAGTTGCAAAGAAAAATCCATATCTCAGACTTACCAATAAAAACAAGAGATTAAGATGGACAAAAGAACACAGACACTGGACAGCGGAACTCTGCCTAGAAGGTCAGCATCCCGGAGTTGCCTCTTCACTGAGACTGGGAAAAATTGGAGCTAGGGGAAACGCTGGTTGACATGGCAAAACAAGACTAACTGGCACAGAGAGACAGGAATAAATACACCGGGGACTAATGGGGAAAACAGGAGGGTATACAATGACATTCTAGACGATTCTCTGCTTCCAACTTTGTGGCAACAGTTTGGTGACAGCCCTTTCCGGTTTCAGCATGACAATGCCTCTGCACAAAGCGAGGTCCATACAGAAATGGTTTGTAGAGATCGGTGTGGAAGAACTTGACTGGCTGCACACACCCCTGACCTCAACCCCATCAAACACCTTTGGGATGAATGGAAGCCAGGCCTAATCGCCCAACATCAATGCCCGATCTCACTAATGCTCTTGTGGCTGAATGGAAGCAAGTCCCCGCAGCAACGTTCCAACATCTAGTGGAAAGCCTTCCCAGAAGAGTGGAGGCTGTTATAGCAGCAAAGGAGGGACCTACTCCATATTAATGCCCGTGATTTTGGAATGACACTTTCGACGAGCAGGTGTGTTATCATAATGGTTTCGGACTTATGGTTAGACTCGCTCAGGTGTAACAAATTTTAATTTTGCACCTTATTTCAAAAATTATAATAATAGGATTAGGCTATATTTTTACGTTAAAAAGTCTGTCCGATTTCCAGTCATTCTAATTAATTGAATACCCTTGATCTTCAAGAATAGGACTGATAAATATGGAAATATAGATTAGCCAAAATGTTTTATCTAAGTATAACCCAATAAATAAGGATTTATAAGCCTAACCTGATGTTCAAGATTTTGTTGTCATGGAGGACTGATTGGGCTGATTCCTTTGAGTTGAAAATGAAATGCTGCCCTCGGAATGGCATGCTTTGAGCACTACCGAAAAGTTATATTTGCATGTGAAAAATGTATACCATATGCTGCCTTTACTATTAGCCTATTTTGTACATTTTTGTTGGTGACACCTTGATATCTCGATAATTTGCATCTGTTTAAGACTATCAAAAGTGTGCAAGTTTGAGCATGTTTATGTTAGGCATATGGATTTTTTTCTCAAACAAATTTGTCAAATATTTTTTTCAGAAACATCCTTTCTGCCTTTAAAAGTAATCCTACAAGTAATCATCTAGTTTTTCAAAAGTAACTAATCTGACTACAATATTTTTGCATGTACTGTAGATGATTACAGTTACAGTTATTTTGTAATACGTTACTCCCCAACCCTGGCAATAAGGTAAATTTGATGAATGAAATTCTGCATGTGGCTAATAGGAAAGAAGAGAAGCAGGACGCTATGCTTATGATACGTTTGTATTCATTCCCACTATGCCCATAAAACATGAACAAAGTGAATGATGTTTGATGAAGTAAAACGAGAATTCAGGCCAGCCCTCCTTATTGAACTAGTAAACTACATTTATTTTTCAACCATGTTTTAAAGCAATGAGCCCAATCAGTCCTCCATGACAAAAACATAGTAGGCTAATAAGTCCTTTGTTTTGTGGTTATGTTTAGGTAAAACAATTACACTGATCTATTTTTCCATATTTCCAAGACCTATTCTTGAAGATCAAGGGGCATTTAATTAATTGGAATGACAACTAATCTGACAGACTTTGGTGTTTAAATGTACATACAGTTGAAGTCGGAAGTTTACATACTCTTAGGTTAGAGTCATTAAAACTCGTTTTTCAACCACTTGTTAACAAACTATAGTTTTGGCATGTTGGTTAGGACATCTACCTTGTGCATGACACAAGTCATTTTTCCAACAATTGTTTACAGACAGATCATTTCACTTATAATTCACTGTATCACAATTCCAGAGGTCAGAAGTTTCCATACACTAAGTTGACTGTGCCTTTAAACTGCTTGGAAAATTCCAGAAAATTATGTCATGGCTTTAGAAGTTTCTGATAGGCGGAGGTGTACCTGTGGATGTATTTCAACGCCTACCTTCAAACTCAGTGCCTCTTTGCTTGACATCATGGGAAAATCCAAAGAAATAAGCCAAGGCCTCAGAAAAAAATTGTAGACCACAAGTCTGGTTCATTCTTGGGAGCAATTTCCAAGTGCCTGAAGGTACCACGTTCATCTGTACGAACAATAGTACGCAAGTAAAACACCATGGGACCAGCTGTCATACCGCTCAGGAAGGAGACGCGTTCTGTCTCCTAGAGATGAACGTACTTTGGTGTGAAAATTGCAAATCAATCCCAGATTGCTCCAAAACTGCCATAAAAAAGCCAGACTACAGTTTGCAACTGCACATGGGGACAAAGATCGTACTTCTTGGAGAAATGTCCTCTGGTCTAAAGAAGCAAAAATAGAACTGTTTGGCCATAATGACCATCGTTATGTTTGGAGGAGAAAGGGGGAGGCTTGCAAGCCGAAGAACACTATCCCAACCATGAAGCATGGGGGTGGCAGCATCATGTTGTGGGGGTGATTTGCTGCAGGAGGGATTGGTGCGCTTCACAAAATAGATGGCTTCATGAGGAAGGAAAATTATGTGGATATTGAAGCAACATCTCAAGACATCAGTCAGGTAGTTAAAGCTTGGTCGCAAATGGGTCTTCCAAATGGACATTGACCCCAAGCATACTTTTTTTGTGGTAAAATGGCTTAAGGACAACAAAGTCAAGGTATTGGAGTGGCCATCACAAAGCCCTGACCCCAATCCTATAGAAGATTTGTGGGCAGAACTGAAAAAGCTTGTGTGAGCAAGGAGGCCGACAAACCTGACTCGGTTACACCAGCTCTGTCAGGAGGAATGGGCCAAAATTCACCCAACTTATTGTGGGAAGCTTGTGCAAGGCTACCCAAAACATTTGACCCAAGTTAAAAAAATTAAAGGCAATGCTACCAAATACTCATTTAGTGTATGTAAACTTCTAACCCACTGGGAAAGTGATGAAAGAAATAAAAGCTGAAATAAATCATTTTCTCCACTATTATTCTGACTTTTCTCATTCTTAAAATAAAGTGGTGATCCTAACCGAACTAAGACAGGGATTGTAATGGTTTTCTTCATCTGAACGAGAGGCAGACCAAAGCGCAGCGTGGTTGTTTTGATTCATGCTTTAATAAATCACTTCACATGAACAAACTAACAAAAACAAGAAATGTGACAACTCAAAACAGTCCTATCTGGTGCACACACAGAGACAGGAACAATCACCCACAAACACACAGTGAAACACAGGCTACCTAAGTATGATTCTCAATCAGAGACAACTAATGACACCTGCCTCTGATTGAGAACCATACTAGGCCGAAACATAGAAATACCCAAAACCTAGAAAAACAAACAGACTGCCCACCCAACTCACGCCCTGACCATACTAACTAAATACAAAACACAGAAAATAAAGGTCAGAACGTGACAGGGATATTTTAAGAGGAACAATTGTCAGGAGTTTAAATGTATTTGGCTAAGGTGTATGCAAACTTCCGACTTCAACTGTATCTATTTTGAAGTAGAAAGCAATGAATTAGAAGCCTACAAAGCCTAGAAGCCTACATAACCCATTAAGTCAAATGCAGCATCCATTTATGGCCAGCAATGTCAATTCTAACATTGATTTATCTTGCAATGGATGTTGTTCAATTGTTAATGTTCACTGTTGTCTTCTTCTAATGCCTCTTAAGTGGAAAGTAATGTAAAAGTAACAGATTACTTTACTGAGTTTGGGTAATCCAAAACGTATGTTATTAATTAGAACGTTGGACTGTTAACTAGTAACTGAAAGAGATAATATTTGGAAAGTACCCAACCCTGGTGTCCCTAAGTTCACCACCCTGAAACAGTTGCTAAAGTATCATTAGAATTGCTTATACTGCTTATTCTTTGTTCCCCCGTTGACACGGAGTATCGATTTCCAGACCCAGGTGCCTGAAACACTTATGAACTATCCTGTGGTGTATCATTATTTCACCCACGTAGAAGTCAATAGTTGGTCGTTAAAAAACTGCATGAGGAGTTGTGTTATTAGATAGAGTTGGTAGAAAGGTCAGTACATTTATTCCGTACAGATTTCCTATTTTAAACATTTTTTTCTACTCCCTTTCTTTTTGCCTCTCTCAGCTGGACTGCGCCACACAAAATCACGTAAACACACACACTCAGACTCCACTTCTGAGACGAGGTCCATATTTTTCAGCTTGAACTTTCTGTACCCTCTGTTTGACTCACTCCCTTTCTCTCTCTCTCTCTCTCTCTCTCTCTCTCTCTCTCTCTCTCATCGAAGGCAATTATCAAGAGGCTGAAAGTGATATGAACTGTCTCTTAATCTCTTATAGGGAAATTTCACTGCTAGACACCATTCTCCCTTGATTTTCGTGCTGGGAGAGTTCAACCATTGATGTCACGGTTTGACTGTGCCTGCTGTCTGATCAAATATTAATGGAGTCCTGTTTCTAAACAATTATTGTGGCCTTTGTGTTTTGCCGATTGCACAATCACGCTAGCAGTGAGTACATATGGTTGCCCTTGTTCAATAGAGCCATAGGATATGTCTCAACGATGTTCCTATCTGCCACTACATTGCAGGATATCTAGGTTGACAAATTTTCCTGGCTTTGTAAAGACTACAGCCTGACAGGAGCCCTACTTCCTTGTCCAATTGTGCTAACACCCTCGAAGGTGAGCTTTTCAAAAGGGGCGTTACTAGTTTCTTCAGGTTCATGATGGAAGCTATGTTACCGTGCACTGTCTATCCGAGGTTGCTAAATAATTACAATGGCTGCTTCTGATGATATATGGCTGCTTCTTTCCAATATATATTTTTGTATGTTCTTTTACATAGGAAAACTATGCAGAGGAGTTGAGACAGCGAGAACAAGTATTGCGAGACCAACAGGCCGCCACGTTTGCTCCCGATCCTATGCGGTTACAGTCCAGCCATGCCAACAGAAGAAGAATGTCTGTGCTGCAACGAATTTGATCACGGACAGTTCTTACTGGAGAGGGTCAATGCAGACCCCATGGATCATGTGTGTGTGACAGACCATCAACATTTCATGTGGATATAGGCGTGCTGGAGACATTCGCCAGAACCTCCCAGATCAACTGGGGGCAACAGCCTAGACCAGCTGGACCAGGAGGGCAAATGATAAACAAATAAGTTGTTTTGCTGTTGGTAACTAGCGAGCAATATAAGCACGCTTTTTCCACAAGGCAGTGTTGTTCATTACAGTAGAATTTTGAGATCGATTTGCCCATAACGAGGCTTGCTAGTACTACAAGGCAAGCTAGCCAAGTTGAGCTAGCTAGTTTTGTTTGCTATAACGTTACATAAAAAGGTACTGTATTCTAACGTTATAGCTGGCTAACGTTAGCTAGCTAGCCTCAGTGTATCTCATTAGGCCCAAAACTGGAGAAACGTTTTGATGATGATGAGTAACTATATAGTCTTGGAGTGTTTATCTGACTAGCTAGCTAATTGATGAGATAAGGCTGTAGCTACCAATTGGGGAGAAAAAGGGGTAAAAGTAAAAAAATATATATATATATTTTGTTTTAGCAGTAAGATTGTAGCTATTTACTTCCAAATACATTTAATGAATGAATGAATTGATCCAGAAGTTGAAGTCAAATCAAATCAAATCAAATTTGATTGGTCACATACACATGTTTAGCAGATGTTAATGTGAGTGTACAGTAGTTGTAACACCTATTTTGAGAAAATGGCCCTGGATTGTCTGGTGCACCTACTGGAGAGCTCTACTTTGTCTACACCCATTCGGCATCATTCACACCCTCTTAAGCCTTAGCCCACCCATCTCTTTAAGGATTCACATGTGAGGCCATGTGCCAAACAGTGTACAATCAAATATTTCAAGACTAAAGCTTGGTTTATACTACATCAGTTGCGGCAGTGACATCATTAACATTCTATTGTCATCTGACGTCAAACTTGTCATTGTCGTTATGGGAAAGTATAAACACAAAAACGACAGGCTGTATGACATCAGCAGCCTGGTGGTCCAAAGTAGCATAACTGGTGTACTTTAACGCCAATAAACCCTTCCGGTTTAAAATTAAATTAGTATATGTCAATCAAGCAAACCAGGCAACTAAAAACTACTTTTTAAACAAAATGTAGGTTCGTTTCTAGCTTTTTTGCTGGCTAACGTTAAGTTAGCTGGCTAGCCACTTCAAATAATGATGATATCGTATAGCTGACAACGTCTTAACTTTAGCTAATTTGTATTCATTATTACAGGGAAATAAATCCACAACAAGATCATTATTTACAAGTTAATAGTGAGCTAATTAAAAAATAGCTTATGGTTGTGAGTGTGACAAAATAAAAGCAGGGCATTCTACCAGAGAATTTTAGAACTTGGACACTGTCTCATATGCCTAACGTTAAATCCTAATTTGACTTTGGTGCAGGTCATGTTGTTCTTCACATTACCATCTCTGGTAGACACACACTATATCAAATAAAATCTATGTTTATTTTTCAAATGCACAGGAATGGTTACTTGCACAGTATTCTTTTGTTTAGACATGTAGCTATCTTGCTAGCTAAACAATGAACCATAATCCCAACCCATAAAGTTACTACCCTTAGCTAAAGCTAACCAACTAGTTATATTCAATGTTAGCTAGCTAGCTACCATTAGGCTATAACTAGCAATGCAAATGTCCCTGAGAAACTAATATTATATTACACAGATCAAACCCATAATATTAGCTAGCAAGCCAGTGAGCCAGACAGCTAACATTATAATGTGCACTTCAACTTGCAAATAAAACTTTCTGACAAAATAAGAAACTCATAATATCTGTCACGGATGCCATGCTTGCCATGCTTGCCATTAGTTTGAAGATGAAATCCAAACACAGGTGTTTTCTACAACAGCCTTCTGCATTCTCTTTTCTACTCCCTCTACATTTTCAATCAAATGCCTGAATCAAACGCCTGCCTGAATCTCCTTAGCTATCATAATCTGCTTCCACTGGGCTCAAAATTCGGTAAACCAACAAGGCTCGTAATTTAACAATTGTATTTATATTTATAGATAGCATACAAGTGTGTTATTAAGGCACATGAGAGTCAATTTGTTCCAGAAGGAATTTCTGCCCAAATCTAATTTTGAGATTATTATATTTTTTGTTCAAATGCCTCTCCTGTGAATTAGTGACGTGCGACATACACCTAGTTTCCTGAAATGAGTCACATATGGATGGTGTGTTGGTTGAATGTTCCAGGCAGGTTCCAGAATGTTCTTCAGCTGGTGAACCTCACCTTGTGTTGGGCAATGGCAGCTTGTTTATCAAGCTTTGGCGCTGTGGCGATGTTGGCAAGAATGTTCGCTTTAGGGAGTTGTGACTCTCGCTGCTTATAGACCACGATGTTGTCCTTTATGCACTGCACTGCACATCCAGGTGGACAAGCCTCTCCGTGAAGTGGTGGGTTCTGGGCGCGTACACTTTCTTCACCACCCACTGCTTTGACCTCTTGCAGATATGTCTCCTGGAAAGACATGAAGTCATTATTATGTATGTAATAAGACTTAATATTTCCTGTGGTAACAATGTAAGAAATAATACGTAAAAAAACAAAATGGTGAAAAGTGTCCTAAGGAATCGAAGCAAGGCGACCATCTCTGTATTCCCAGAAGGCGACCCAAAACAACTGCGCCACAGAAGGGGCAGACAAAGCGGCAACCTTTTGGCACATCGCCCAACACTCCCGTGTATACTACTCACCAATGTCCAGCCTCTTGACAATAAGGTATACAATATTCGAGCAAGGTTTGCCTTCCAGAGAGACATCAGAGATTGTAATATTCTATTTTTCATTGAAGCATGGCTATCTCGGGATATGAGGTCTGAACCGGTTCAGCCACCGGGCTTCTCCATGTATCGCACCGACAGAGATAAACACCTCTCTGGGAAGAGGAAGGGTGGGGGTGTATGCTTCATGATAAATGAGTCATGGTGTAATCATAACAACATACAGGAACTCAAGTCCTTCTGCTCTCCCAACCTAGAATTCCTTACAATAAAATGCCAGCCATATTACCTGCCAAGATAATTCTCGTCAGTTATTGTCACAGCTGTGTACATTCCCCCTCAAGCAGAGACCATGACGGCCCTCAAAGAACTTCACTGGACTCTATGTAAACTGGAAACCATATATTTATTGTACCTGGGGATTTTAACAAAGCACATTTGAGAACAAGGCAACCTAAATTCTACTAGCATATTGATTGCAGTACTCGCGGGGGTAATACACTCAATCACTGCTACTCTAACTTCCACGATGCATACAAAACCCTCCCCCGCCCTCCCTTCGGGAAATCCGACCACAACGCCATCTTCCTCCTACCAACTTTTAGGCAGAAACTCAAGCATGATGTACCAGTGACTAGAACCATTCAATGCTGGGCTGACCAATCGGAATCCATGCTTCAAGATTGTTTTGATCACACGGACTGGGATATGTTCCGGTCAGCCTCAGAGAATAACATCGATCTGTACGCTGACTCGGTGAGTGAGTTTATAAAGAAGTGCATTGCAGATGTTGTACCCACTGTGACTATTAAAACCTACCCTAACCAGAAACCGTAGATGGACTGCGCACCCCCCTCCTTCTCTGTGGCCGACGTGAGTAAAACATTTAAAACGCTTTAACCCTCGCAAGGCTGCCGGCCCAGACGGCATCCCTAGCCGATTCCTCAGAGCATGCACAGACCAGCTGGCTGGAGTGTTTACGGACATATTCAATCTCTCCCTATCCCAATCTGCTGTCCCCAAATGCTTCAAGATGTCCACCATTGTTCCTG